>NC_056732.1:719984347-720076847 GCF_019279795.1 Protopterus annectens
CATTGCAGAGGCAAACTAGATCCGGGGTTGGTATGAGAGCATCACGGGATACGGACTGTGCCTTGAGCTACTCAAAGATCTTGAGCTTGGAAAGCGGCCAACTCAGAGCCGATGGATCAGCTCCATACTCGCGTGCAAGAACAAACAGCGAGATTGAACAACTTCACATCTACAGATTTGCTACAAAGTGAATCTAAAAACATTTCAATCTGAAAGGCCATAAAATTACAACAAAGTAACAGTATGAAAGCCAAAACGTGGGTTTTGCTTTATCATGTCTCTGAAATACAGCAAACACTACCTTCCCCCTATTTTCAGTCACATGTTAACCATTTGAATATGCTTTTTGTTATGGAATGCACCATTTTGAATGTGACGAAAATCACAAATATAAACCATAATATATATCACAGTGTTGCTTTCAAATACATACAGCACTCCCTCAATGAGTCAGTATCTGTGATAATTTAACAGTAAACACCCTTTGCTTTCACATACAACATGCACCCCAAAAAGACCGCCACTTCCTGTATACACTTATTACAACTAATTTGGAAATAAAACACAATAACCGCAGGGATGTAGCGCAAATTATTTCCATCTCAAACACATGCACTGCCACCAATAATCCATATCAATGATCATCCTGCCCTGTTCTTTCAGACAACATATCTCAACATCACTACATCCAAAAGACTGATATCTGAAGTGGATTTCTCCGATGGCTGAGTGTGATGAACATGAAATAAATAATGACCACAGTAATGTACTCTAGCTTGTTGCTCTCAGACACGCACACAATGATCCACAAGCCATATCAATTGGTATTTAATAGAAAGTCTTTACTTTCCACTTGCTTTCACATAAAGCCTATCCTCCGAAAAAAAAGTAATTTTCTGTGTGCATTTCTGATGCCTGATCATGAAGAAAATGAGACACATATGGCTGCAGTAATGTATTTAACCTTGCTGCTTACAAAAAATATACTGTCTCCCAACCAGCCATATCAATGGGCATTCAAAAGGGATCATATATAACTTGCTCTGTGGTTTTCTACACAGCCTGCTTCCTAAAAGAAAAGCACCTTCTATGAACCCCCTCTGATGCTAAACTGTGATTAAAGAGAAAAAACAAATGGCAACCATAATGTATTTTGTCTTGTTGCTCTCAGACATGTATATACATTATCTATACAGCTTTTTGGAGCTGGTGACAATGATTTCACTGTGATCACCTAACGTCCTTTACTTTTGTACAAAGATTGCTCCCAAAAATGCAGCTGTTTGACTTCTAGCAGACTTTCTTTTATACAGAAATGCTGGTTTGAACATTACTGCTTTTTATACCTAGAAATATTCATTATAGTGCCTACTAATCTCATTTAATTTACAGCCTACAGTAGCAAATCCCCTTGCTACCCGTGACATGATGATGGGAGAACAGATACTAAAATTAAAGAACTACTGGAGTAACCTGCCACCAAGTGAAAGGGAAGAGACACAGCAGACTGACTTGCTTGCCAGCACCAAGCTCTCTGTGTAGAAGAGATTAATTTTGCAAATGCTTCTGACATCAGTCAATTAATGTCTTCAATTAATAACCTATCTTAACCGGTCTCATTCAAAAGAAGTATGTAACTGCAGATCCAAGAAATAAAGACCATGATCTCTAAGGTGACAGTGCCTGTAGCCCAGCAAGAGGGAGTGACAGCTGATTTGGACTCTAGGCTGTGTTAAGTACAGATACATATGAAGTTCCAGCTGGAAATCAAATAAAAATGCAATAAAAAGCTAGACAACTGCAGTGGAAGGAATAAAATCAAGGCATATGCTCTGCAAGAAGGCTGTAAGCAAAATTATATGGTGGTATTCCTACAGTCCCTCAAGTACAGATGGTTAAAGCGTCTACCTTGTATACACCAAAGTTAAGGGTGGTACTATAAGATGACCACAAATCTTTAACCAGGCGGGGAAGCAATGCAATGTTTTAAGAAGAAAGAACATGCGAACTGGATGACTCAAGCAAAGAGGAGGAAATATCAAGTCAATCAGTCCAGAACTTCCTCTGACCCAATGCAATCCAGATCACTGGAGGAAACGTCAGATGGCAGCTTCATGATACAGGAAGGCAAACCCATGCTTGATCTTTTAGACTAAATCCATTTAAGAAATCAAAAATTGCAGAATTTTTTGTTGCATTCACTTAGTTCATTATGTTTGTTCCAAATAAGCTGAAATGAAAAAGGCACAGCTTGCAAAGCATTTTTTACAAGCATATTATGAAGGTGGGTATACATCATACTGAACGCTTAATTTATCAAACACTTAATCATCTAAAGATTTTACTTCGACATCCTGAAAAAAATGTGTGATTGACATGCCAACTGGCCGTGACTTACCTATTACCTCACTGTAGTGCAATCTCGGAGGTGGTGTATTTAATTTGCAGAGGATGCAGCCCCCCTGCAAAAATGTAAAAAAAATGTACCTTTCGTGGTGTTGGCCAACTAAAACATTTTGATGATTTCCAGTTTGATGAATAGGTCGCTCTGTGAATAGATAGCTCAGCGATTAGGGTTTGACGATTAGGTATTCAATAAATTAAGCTTTCAACAATATGATATAAACCCATCAAGGCACCTATAGGCTTAGAGTCTCAAAGTCTCAAAGTATGATCTGCCTTATACTCTTTGCTCTTACAAATTTAGTTCTGAGTTGAAGGAATGGTAGCAGGGAGAAGGAATGGTAGCAAAGAAATTGTTTTCAAGGATCTAGTAACCAGACTGACATCTCCATTCGATATTTGCATAACCTCTGAATGGCAGCTTTATGAAAATAAGAATGCTTAAATCAAAGACCTTACAATTCAGAACATTTAGCTAAATATTTTACTAGTACAATTACAGGAAATACTAGATGACTTTGCAACACATACATGGGGACTCGCATATTTACATCCAGCTCAAAACATGCACTGCTGGAGGGAATGGATAAACTTTGAATACGAACTGCCCAGCTCTCACTAACCCTACAACTGGGTTTACATTGGGGAATGAATTGGTGCAATAATGGGTAACAGACAGGGAATCAGGAGGGCTAAAAGACAGAGGAATGAGTAACTGAACAAAGAAGACAGATACAAAGTAAATTACAGTACAGTAGGAGAACAAAGAAGACAGGTAAAACGTGTTAAGTAACTCTGCCAGGTTGGAAGAACGGTCATACTTGTGACAATTTACAGTCAGTGCAAAATAAAGTGCAAATATTACAGGAAAACAAAAGGTCAGGGAACAGTGCATTCCAAGAAGATTTGAAATGAAAACCATGACAAACTGAAAGATGTTGAGGTTAGTCACATTAGATGGCTAACTGGTAGATGACCAAAGAAAGATCAGTAATGATAGAAGGCATTGAATAGCTGAGAGTACTCAGATGAACATCAATTGTTATACTTTTGTGCAGACAGCTAAGGAGATGTTACCTGATGTGAATAGTTCTGGAAACCCCTTATCTAAAGCAACAGGACACACAAATCCATGACAGAAGGCAATCAAAATGACACATGGTGTGCACCAGTGAAAATACACAAAAGACATTCCTGGGGAACCATGAGCATGAAGGATCATGAAAAATAGCCAGGAAGAACATATGCAAATCCAAGCTTTTTTTCCATATTTTTTTTCTTGTGTGTGCATGTGTGGGTGCTCACGCAAGTATTTCTATGCATGTAAAAGAGATGCAATTACAGCAGGGAGAAATTCTTACGACTTTCCAGAATGGGTTTAGTGGTAAAATATAGTGGAGAGGTTGAGCTGTATGGACAAATAAATTACCACTCTTAGCCCAGAGAAGTTGGGAGGCTATTTGCAGGTTACATAGAGCACAGCGTAAAGAATAAAATGGAATATCTGTAGCAGTTCTTATCTTCTCTTTAGATTTACTCAGCTTAATGACACCTTGCATACAAAAAGGAGTTCAATTCAATTTAAAAACTGCATTTAACTTTGAGAAATTCCAAATATTAGAAATAAAAAAAAACAGCATTCTAACATATTAGAAATAAAAAAAACAGCATTCGAACATATTGCAGCATAACACCATAGACACTGGATTCACTGCTGTTTCCAATTTCTTCTGCTATCAGCTACTTGCAGTTCTAGGGTATACAGATAACTGGGCGTGATGTTCTTTACACTGATTGTTTTGTTTTAAGTTACAAACTAATTAACAAGTATACATAATTATGGCAAGAAATTTGACACAAAAAATAAAAATTATATACCACTGCTATTTTGCAGTCAAAATGCAGTCTGTGCTGTAAATCAGCAGGACCTCAAACTCACAAGAACACAACCAGCAGAGGCCTACCACATTTTTTATTTATTAATGAGCAGTCTGTCTACACTGACCTTTCCTATCCCAACTTTTCAATGCAAAATGCATTATTAATCCTCTGCACATCAATACACGAAGCATTTGAATTTCAAAACATCATGCAGTATTTAAATCTGAATGAAACGTAACATTTTTGGCTACCGTGCCATTTTTTCTCCAATTCAAGGCTAACATGAAATTGTTAAATGTATTACTTAGAACTACTGAAAAATATAATAAAACACAGTTATGTAAAAATCTGCAGATTTTTGCTACAAGGGCTGTCCTCAGCAAAATGCAGAAGATATTAATTCAGTTGCCAGCCATCCAAATACTCAGTGATGACATTAATCCAAAGAAAAGCTCATGAAAGAAGTAAACTCATCACCCTTTTGGATAACGGCATAAATGACACAGTTAAGGAGCTTAATCAGAAGATGTGATATCAAAGCAGTTTTTCACTAATCTCCCCTTAAAAATTCATGCTCTCTAATCTATAAACCCAGAAGCCAGGATGTGAAGCCATCTTTTATTTAACTTTCTAGAAAAACAGTTGATTACAGAGGCCAACTAAAATGAACACAAAATATATACGATACAAAAACTGGCTGAACTGAAGCTACTACAGGAATTAATTTAGCAATGTAAAGCTAATCTGTCACTACACTTTCAGATCACTGGAATAATTGTTTTATTCATATCTGCTAAGCAGGTAGATAAAACATGTAATATTTCACTTTGATGTGCAGCCTGATTACAAGTACAGAATATTAGAGCAAATGAATGTACACATGACAGAAGGTGTTCTGATATTATATATTTTATTTGGTTTGCTATCATATTCTTGAAAATGCTTCCATCGAATGACCATAATGTTGATGGAAAATGTCAATTTCTGCCATCTAAAAGGCAGAACATCAGATATGACATACCCGAACTTCCTGGTTCAACGAGTTCGACATAGCAGCAGGTGACATCAGTCACCCATGCTATGCATATTAACATACCTTTACACTCAATGATCAACGGCACATTAATTGTACTATTTTGCAGGGGGACTACACCCCTTGTATATTAAACATATTGACTCCAAGATAGCATTACAGTGAGGAAATGGGCTAATAACCCTGTTCCTCACTGAACCGCGATCTCCCTACACAGTGTCGAACCCAAAATATTGACCTACACTACCCATTTGCTGTAGTGTAGTCGACCGTTTTTGGTTCAACATTATGCAGACTTGGAAACTGCAAGTCGACCACATGCCAGTCGACCAATGCAATTTCCAAGTTTTGATTGTAAACAATTTTATTCAAATACCTTAACCGGGCTGAACCACTGTGTTACTATCTTCACTATTTCTAGTAAAGTTGGTTTAGACTGATTTCCATTTTCTAGTAATTGCTTTTTGGCAGCCATCATAATTAGACTCAGCAAGGCCTTACAATGTCTAGGCAATTCTGAGTTTGTATCATTGCTCAAAAAATAATTTCCCTAGTCACTCCAACTTGCTCACCCAGTATCTCTGACAGAGTAGTCAGCAGGAATCTTTAAAGTCTACCAGCTGATTACACTTCCATAAAATATGTTCCCATTTGCCTCTTTCTGCCTTATGACACCTCCAACATTTGCTGTCTACCTGAGGAAAAATACTGTGAATTCTCCTTGGGATATAAAAATACCTATGTAAGCACTTTCAGGCAAAGATCCGAAATCTTATAAATTTTGTTGCATACGTATATCCCCCCATTATTTCTTTGTGAACTGCTTATCTAATCTTGTTCCCGGTCCTTTGTAACCTCCTCGGATTGATTCTTACAGTTATCATGCAATATTTTATATGCTCCACTAATTATTCCTTTCTTAATGGCAACATCTGTTTCAGACTCTACTAAAAACTCTACCAGTGCTGGTCTTTCATTTAGGACCCCTCCCAATTTATATTTGCCTATATTCAGACATCAATCCTTGATATGGAAGGCAATCTTTAGCCTGCAGTCCAAATAAGTTCTTGGCATCTTCCTATCCTCTTACCTTTTCCTCTCTAGTTATTTGCTCCCAGTACCTTGGTTCCTTTGCCAGATTTCTCTAATACATTCCCATCACCACCTATTATCTGTACCCCTAATTGCAGTCATCCTTATTGGCAAAATCTCCTTTTTCCATTCTCGTATTGGCTTAGTTCTTAGAAGATCTTCTGCTACTTTATGAATACAATATTCTGTACCTTTATTTTTGTTCTCCTTAAAGTTCTGCATCCAAAATTCCAGTGTCTCTGTGTTACTTGAGCTTCCTCCTTTATCAGCATCACTTTCTACTTTGAATTATAGTTTTCTGCTTGTGCTATGTATAGGAGTATTAACTGTGTTGCTCTCAAATACCCCTTCTACTTGGGTAATCCCAAGCTGCCCTGTTCTATTGGAAGAATAAGCTTATACCACGTGACTCTTGCCTTATCCCCTCCCAGATAAACTCCTTCAGCTCTTCATTAATTGCCATCCACAACTTCTCTTCTGGTTGATAAAAATTTGCCTGACTAGTGTACAAAACTAAAGGGACTAAAAACATTTTAACTGCTTATATCTTACTATCAATATCCATGTAAAAGAGCTTCCATTTTCTCAGTTTTTGTACTATGTTTTGTTTAGTCTCTTCCCACATATCCTTAGCTGCCACACCAAAATCATTTTAATCCATATTCCTAAATACTTCATTTTATCATTTCCCCATAAAGATGGATATTGCTGAACCAGTTCGTATAAGTGTACATAATTTACTTTTTGCTATTACTTTTGTTTTTGCTTCATTAATTTAGTATCCTGAAAAGTTCCTCAACACTGTAATGTCTCTTTCTGGTTTTGTCAGGTTTAAAATAATGTCATTGCATATAAAGCCAGCTTTTCTTGACTAACATACCAGTTATATCCTTGAATTTCTGAGTCCCTTATTTTATTTGCCAGTGGTTTTAAATATAATGCAAACAACAAAGGGAGAGAGGATTGCCATGCCTGGTTCCCCTACTCAAGCAGAAATTATCAGAGAGGGCCCCCCACCCTCTAATTTTCACCTCTGATCCTTCATATATACTCCTAATCAACCTTAAAATTTTATCAGGGAATGCAAAAGCTCCCACTGCTCTGCTCATAAAATCCCTGCTTACTCTGTCAAATGCTTTCTCTGCATCAAGACCCACCAGCAACAGTATTTTCTTACATTCTGATTTCCTCTGGATCATCACTGTTTTGTTTATGTTGTCAAAAGTTTACCTCCCCTCCAAAAAACCACAATGATCCATATCTATCAATTTTGACATCACTTTTGCCAATCTTTTAGCTATTATAGACATAAACACCTTACAAACATGATTTAGTCTTGAAATGGGCCTGTATAAAGCTGGATCGGATGGATCTTTACCCTCTTTAGTTAGTACAGCTACTACCGCTTTCTTCCAGGATGTTGGTACTTCTCTCCTCCCCTTAAAATACTGTTAAACAAAACCTTCCAAATCTTCATCAGTTTTTCCCTCCTAGCTTCCAACTTCCAGGGCATCATCATCTAATCCTGGGGAATTTCTTGTAGATTGGTTATGCATCACCATTTTTATCTCATCTCCTCCTATCCTAAATGTTAGTAACTGAGCCTCCTCTCCTTCTAGCCTTGGCATATTTACTTCTTCCATAAACATTTCCATTTGTACCTGCCCTTGATTTCCATACATCTCATCTTTATACAGATGTTCCCAGAATTTCCAAAATATTTCTAATACTTCTATAGGATCCTTGTAATAGGCTCTGTAAGCTTGGTAACAACCTTTCTACTTTCTGTTGTCTGAGACGTTGTGCTAAAAGTTTTTGTGCTTTAGAATTATCAAAAAACAGTTGTGTAACAGCAATCTTTCTAAACTCGTGCACATTATCAAGGTAGTCCCTTATTTTTTGTTGAGCATTCTGTAGTTGCTCCTCTTCTTGTTATGCAAAATTCCCCCTAATTTGCAATACTTTAATATTTGTTAATTCCTCTAAATAATTCAGTTTACCTTCATATCATTGGAAATGGTGTGGGATCGTGAATAACATCGACCCACATAAGCGAATTTCAGAACGTGCTTGCGGCACTATGTCGAAACTCACTACGTGGAATCAGGATGCTGAACAGATGTTATTCATTTGAATGGTGCACTGCATTCACAATACAGCCATTCGAACATCAGTGAAGCAACATTTTGGATTTTTGCAGGTGGGCTCAATAAAGAACGTAACTGGAAATATGTTATATAATTAAGGTTATTGAATAATTGTATAATTGTTTGATTGAATGAGTTTTAGTTGTATTTAAAGGTGTAGTGAAAATTTTGATTTTTACTCTTTGAAGGCTTTTGAGCTGAAGCACTAAGTTCTTAATAAATTTGTACTACTTTTTATTGGGTTTGTGGCCAAGTTGTTGTTGCTTTTTGTGCTTTCCATCGTCTACCACACAAACCATCTGTGACTATATGAAGGAAAGCCAAATAATTCTTACTTCTTAACCATATCTTCCTTTCTTTTATTTCCATCCTGTTTTTAAATTCCATTTTAATATTATTCCAATCCCTAGCTATATTTTTTCAGAAGTTTCTATTTTCTCTAATAGCTCCTGAATAATTTCCAGTACCCATTCCTTAATTTCCTCTCTTTTCAACAAATAGGCAGGAAAGTCCCAGTGCCTCATTTTTATTTCATTACCCTGTGTTTTTATTTTGCTTATTATGGACACATGATCTGAAATAGTTACTGGGTGTGCATCAAGACCTTCAAATAAATGCACATGTTCCTGTGAAATGTACATTCTGTCCAACCTAGCCCAGTTTTTGTATCATGGGGAATAATATGTAAATCCACTCTGAATTCCTAGTACTGAATTCACATCTTCCATGTGAAATATTTTCATAAATTTCTTTAAAAATCTGACCTCTTTTGTTACATTTCCCTTTCTGGGCCCATAGACACAGTTTCACTGTTGCAAATCAAATTCCAGTCCCCAACTATAAGTAATATTCCTTGGTGAAAGCTGATTACTTCTCCCAGAATTTTCTTTAGCTCTATTAAAGCAGTTTTCTGTGGAATATAAATATATGCCAGTGTAATCCTCCTCCTTTGCCAGTAGCCCTTTAGTACTACAAATCTACCATTATTGCATTTTTTCCTCTTTTACTACTATTGGAGCTCCTCTTGTAATTAATATAACTACTACTCTCTTCCTTTGCCCCAGCAATTCTGCTGAATAACCATCCTGAAAACCTTTCTTTATTAAATTCACATGTTCAGTTCTTTACAAGTGTCTCCTGCAACATAGCTATAAGCACTCTACACTGTTTAATACAGTTCAAAACTCTTTCTTTTTTGGGATTTATCCAAGACACCATTAACTTTTAATGACATTATAGAAAGAATCATACTTTTGAGGGATTGTTATTCCCACATTTTATGCATAACAACGTTTTTGTTAAGTGTCTAATTCCAGCTTTTGTGTTACATGCATGCACTGCTTGACAGGTTAATCTTTTATACAACTGTTTCTTGCAATCTCCATTTCAGCCTAGGTCACATCTTGCAACACACCCCCAAATACCACCCTAAAACCTACAAACCTAACATGCAAAACTGTACATCTTCAAATATTGAAGTTTTACCCCATTAATAGGAACATAAGTTCCAAACTGACAGCCATGCACACAGACCTGAGCTAAACAGAAAGAAAACTTATCCTGTGCTAAGATGCATGGTACAGCCTGTGATTCCATTAAGTGTTGTCTGGTTTTGCCTTACCTTTATAAATCTTCCAGCTGGAAAACACTTGAATACTTTCAGAAAACATTTTCTTCAAGCCATTTCTCTATCAGACTATCTGCTAGTGGGGTGGCCATGGTGGTGCAGCGGTTAGCATTGCTGCCTCACAGCAAGAGGTTCTCCGGTTCGATCCTCGGTTGGGGTGCCTTCTCTGCAGAGTCTGCATGTCCTCCCTGTGGCCGCATGGGTTTCCTCCGGGTGCTCCAGTTTCCTCCCACATCCCAAAGACATGTTGTAGGTGGATTGAACACTCTAAATTGGCCCTAAGCATGAGTGTGTGCATGTGTGTGTGTGCCTTCTGTGGAAGGTTGGGTGCCGGGCTGACAACTCGACACTGTAAAATTCCACTGCCAATCATGAGCAGACAGGTGATCCACTGTGGCAACCCCTAACCGGGAAAAAGACGAAAGAAGACTAAGAAGACTGTCTGCTAGTGACATGAGAACTGGATATAGGACTGTTTACTAGAAAAACAGGCTTTATAATATTCAATATTATTTTTCATTTACTTGCTTTTTCTCAAAACTTGATACTATATAAAGCTAACACAGTCATTCCCCTACGCAGGAATGAGAAAGCACATTAAAATTTCTTTTGTCACGCTCTTTTAACCAGCTTCTCCCTTTTTTTTTTTTTTTTTTTTTTTTTACATCCAGTGCCTTCATTTCTTAAAACTAAACAAGGAGAAAGAGAGAAGGGAGAAAAAAAAAACAAAGAATAAACAGAAGCACCTACTGACATTAGTATCCCCATTACACTCAAAAATAACTAAAAAAATACAACATCCATAGAAAATCATGCACCACTTAATACTGTTAAGAAAACAATGTGTTTTACTTGCAGTTAACTCTCTCCCTCTTCTTCTCCTCTCCTAAGTATTTTTCTAAGCATTAATGACATGAAGTAGGGAATATGCATTAGAGTCCCCTACAAGTTTAACAAAGTCCAAGTAATTCCAATATTTCCACATTCTTTTGCTCTATTCCTGTTCATCTCCATCTCCCAAACTCTGTCTCCGCTTCATCTCCAGTGCACTCTCGATTCTTCTAGTCAACTTATGTGCTTTTTTTCTCGCTCTCAATCATTTTCCATTGAAACACTGGGAAATGTTTCACTGGCACAGTCTCTCTGTGATCTTTATTACCAGAAGAAGAAGAAGCAGAATCTCCTTCTGCTTCATAGCTCACTTTTTGTTGGAAAAACTTTTGTATTTCTTCCTCAGCATGTACTTTATCAAACAATGTTTTTGTTCCTCCATGGAAAAATATTTTGAGGATAGCTGGGTAGAGTAGTTTGAATTTCATGCCTGCTTCTCAGTATGCCCTATATAATGGAATACATTTTTATTCCTGTTCTGCCTAGTATGCAATTAGCAGTCATTCTCCACAGTCTGCTGTCTCCCACTTTTAGTACTTTGCCCTTCTGCCACAGTTTTGTCAGAATCAACTCCTCCTGCTGGTATGACTACATTTTTATTATTAAAGGTCTACGTTGTTTTCTCATAGCCAGATTTGGAACCTACACACTATGTGTCCTTTCAATTAACAATTCTTGTTGTGTAATACCAGTCCAGTTGCTTACTTGTACTTTCATAAAATTAACAGTCTGCTCCTTCCAGCTTCTCTGGTACAACAGAAAATCTAAGGTTTTCCCCTATGTGCTCTGTCCTCTAATTCTATTATTTTGTGAAACATCTCTTCTTGTGCAGTCTCATATTCAGCCAGTCTTTCCTTCATTTTAACCTCCAAGTTTTGCAGTTGTCACCTTATCTGAATATCTGTTCAATGCTGATGTGACTATATGGGTTACTGCCAGCTTAGTCAGCTGGAGTTCTGTAAAGTATATGTCCTTTGAATATCAAACTGACTTATACAAGATTCTTGTATTACAAACGGATTAGAACTGTATGGCATTTGAATATCACACTGATTTGTACAGATGTTTATGTTACAAACATATTAGAACTGTATGGCATTTGAAACTCAATCTGTAATGTTGCTAATGTTAAAAAAAAAAATGCATCAGCAGTGGGTCCTGCTGGACATAGAAGGAATATACATGTGAGATTGTATGCATATATGTCAGCAAAAAGCACTGGAAGAAAAGGGGGTTAAACAGCTAGCTTACGTCTTACTTTAAGAAAAATACTATTAATTGGATCACCTGTTTAGCCATGGAAGTGTTTATCTCACAGCTCCGAATTGGACTGGAGACTGCATGTCTGGAAGAAAACTTTGTTCATTAGTACAATAAAAAGAGGGAAAGCTCTAGGCACTGCCATAAACATTAGCAAAACTTTAGATATGCATCTCATCACATCTATGCTAACATCCTGTCTCAAGTTTCAAAGGGGAATAGTGCAAGAACCTAGAGACAGATGACAAGATGAGTTTATTCTGCCAGCCATCTTGGAAATTTTAGATACTACAAAGAGATATCTCTCAATGTTAAGTATTCTGTCCTGGGCCTGACAACAACAACCATCATTCACCACATCATCTGCCTTGCTGTATTATGTAGGGAATGGTAATTCTCCTAGATTCAGTCTGGAAAATATACTGAAGCTTAGTTTATTGTTTTTCTTTATTTTTCCGAGTCTGCCCATCATTGTTATTTTTAATATTTCCTGTCATTTGAACTCTGTGGTTTACTGTAAATATATATTCAGTATTTTCATGTTTATTTATTACAAAACACATTTAAAACTTTTTGTGGCTGGTCCTTTTAGAAAGTATTTAACCTTTGAGATTGCTTATATTTATTTGGTGACACTGTGTGGACCACTCCTGAAGGCCTAGCTTTCAGTCAACTTCTATTTGTATTAGTATTAATATTACAAAGTATAATTGGACACCCTTTGCTAAGGGCCTTAGAGTAGCTGACTCTGGAGTGTCTGGTGGCAGTGATAACTACCTTATACTCTGAGAAGAAAGGTACACAGTAGGTAAATCTGTACAAGCCCTTCCCAGGAGATTGTGTGTTTGTGTGTGTGTGTGTGTGTGTGTGTGTGTGTGTGTGTGTGTGTGTGTGTGTCAGCTACTTGGAGCAGGGGACACAAAGCACTGGTTTCACAGAGAGGTTTGTAGGAGGACTTTACTTGGACACTCAGCTGAGGACTTAACCCTGTAGCTGTGGTAGCCTTATTGGGGCCACAGAGGGAGACAAGAAATCCAGACTCTGGGCTGACTGCATTCCCTGTGTGCTCTTAAGGAAAAATGTACTTGGTGCAGAAAACTGCATCTAGAAAAATACTGTGTGTGTAGTGAACATTCCCCACAGGTGTCAGTGGTGAGGATTGAGGTGCCTTGATCACTGGCCCAGAGAGGGGTCATCACAGCTTCTTCCACTTTTTCCAGCTTTTTATTGTGTGTGTTGATATACTCAATCAATGTTTCATTTATTTTAACCAGGTCTGTGTGTAGTTGCTTTATATACTTTCCTCTAGATTACTGGAAGTCATGTCTGGAACTTGCACTGCTTCTTTCTGAACAACTGCAGTACCTTTTATATTTCTTTTTTTCTGGTATCTAGGCAGTGCACTTACTAGTCAGTTACTGAAATGTATCTATAAATCTAGGTCCACTGGCTTTCTCTGCCAAGTTTCTGTTTTCAGACTGGGAGAGAAATAAGCTGTTAATCAATGTACAGCCATCTTAGAAGTCGATACCAACTTTATCTTGTTCAGGATAACAGGATCCATAACTTGTGCTTCTAAAGGTATAAGGCAGAGAAATAATTGTGGGACATGATGCCAGTCCTTCATGGGGGACTCATGATAAAAAGAAGAAGAAGAAAAAACATTTATTGACAAGAATAAGGCTAAGCAGCACTTTTTCACCTACCTATTAAAAAGAGAGGAATTTAAGGAATGGGTACTGGAAACTATTTGACAGTTACTAGGGAAGATGTAATTTCTTCAGAAGTAATAGCTAGCGAGTGGGATAAAATGAAAATGGGGTTCAAAAATAGGATAGAAATAAAAGAAAAAAAATATGTTTAAGAAGTAATAGGAATTATTTACAGGGGCTGACAGAGGCTAAACTATTGTAGAATAATGGGAATTGCTTAGAGCAAGAGGAGGAGATACAGCAGAGTGCCAAAGAGAAGAGGAGAGTATCTGGATAATATGCATGATTTTAGTAAACTGCAGTTAAGCAACTGCATTTTGATAACTCCAGGGCACACATACTTTTAGCACAATGACGTGGGTAGTAAGGGTTGTTGCCAAACTTAGGGAGCCTATAACAAGACAAATTTCTAGTGATTCTGTAGACATACTAGACAGCGGAGAAATGTGGAAATCAAGAATGAACACAAATAGAAATATTTATGGAAGACATAAGTATGCCAAGGTTAGAGGTAGATGAGGCTCAACAATTAACAATTAAAATACATGCAGAATAATGTTTTGAAAGAGGAGTCAGACTTAAGGGAAGGCAGACATGGAGCAATTTATGTAATGTTGGAATGATAAGTGTATAAAAGTATGTTATGTGATTTATAATGTTTGTAACTGTGAACATGTTAACATGGTTTGTTTGCTTTTATATAAATGCGTGTTAGCTTATGTCCTAAGTGGTAACTCAATAAAGGTGTTTAAAAAATTATCAATTAAGACAGGAGGAGATGATATAATAATGGTGACATACAATCAATCTGCAGGAAATTCTCCAGGAATAGATGACATTCCTGTGAAAGTCTGAAAGATTGGAAGCTAGGAGGGAAGAAAGTGATAAAGATATGGAAGGCTTTATTTAACAGTATTTTAAAAGGAGGAGAAGCACCAACATCTTCTAAGAAAGCTGTGGTGGCTATAACAACTAAAAATGGTACAGACCTATCAGGCCTAGCTTCATATAGGCCTATTTCAATTTTAAACCACGATTATAAAGTATTTATGTCTATAATGGCTAAAAGAATGGGAAAGGTGTTGTCAAAATTGACAGAAATAGATCAATGTGGTTTTGTGGTTGGGAGGCAAACATTTGACATTAATAAAACAATGATGATTCAAAGGAAAGTACAGTGTAAAAACACCACTGTTGGTGGTGAGTCTTGATGCAGAGAAAGCATTCAACAGAGCAAACTGGGATTTCATGAGTAAGGCAACAGAAGCATTTGGATTCCCTGATACAATAATAAGGTTAATTAGAAGGATTTATGTGAGGTTGGAGGCAAAAACTGAAGTGGGATGGTTCCTCTCTGACAAGTTGCATCCAAAAAGATGAGCCAGGCAGGGGTGTCCTCTTTCCTCTTTGCTATTTCCTTTATATTTAGAGTCACTAATAAAGCAAATAAAGGACTCACATTCCAGAACATAAGTGGTATGGTAATCAAGAAAAGTTGACTACTTGCAGATAATACTACTTTGTATCTAAAAAAAAATGAAAAAGACATCTCAGTATTGTGAGACATCTTGATAAGATTTTAATTCTTTTCAGGATATAAACTTAATGAAAAATAAAACAAACGCTATAGCTGTAAAGTATGTATCCACACATGAACTGGTCCAACAATACCCATAGTTATGAAAACATGATAAAATTAAATATTTAGGCGTATGGATTAAAAGGATGTTGTTATGGCAGCTAAGGATATGTGGGAAGAGAGTAAACTAAAGATAACACAAAAACTGAAAAAACTGGAAGCAAAATACAAGCAATGAAAATGCTTTTAGTCCCTTCAGTTTTATACACAGGTCAGGCATATTTTATTAACCAGAGGATAAGTTGCGGATAACAATAAAGAAATGGAAGTATTTACCTGGGGCGGGTAGAGGGTAAGGGTTGAGTGGGAAAGGTCGATCCTGCCAACAGAACAAGGTGGTTTAGGATTACCTGATTTGAAGGCATATTCTAGACCTTACTGTTAAGGCTCATATACATAACACAAGCAGAAATCTAAAATTCAAAACGGAAATGGATGATGATGAATCTGGGAGAATTAAAAAAATAAGGAGAGAGTGGGATTCTGGATGCAGATCCTTAAGGAAATTAACAACAGCCATTCAGAATATTGTATTCATAAGGCAGCAGAAAGTATTCTAAGAACTAATCCAACATGAGAATGGAGAAAGGAGAGAGTACTGATAAGGATAACTGCAGTTAGGGGTACACAGAATAGGCAAGACAGGGCTGGAATTTAATGGAGGAAACTGGGAAAGGAAACAAAGAATTAGAAGCAAATAACTAGGGAAGGAAAGGCAAAAGAATGAGAAGAGGCCAAGAAGACATCTGTACTGCAGGTTAAAGACAGTCTTCCCTATTATAGGCAAAGAGAAAGGGATAGGGGAATCCTAAGTGAAAGACCTGCTCTGGTGGAATTTTTAGTTCAAGATAGAACAGAAGCTACTGTTAAAAATGAATAATTAGTAGGGCATATGAAATACTGCATGCAAACTATAGGAAACAGAGGATGTTAGAGAAGACTGTGAAGAGAGATGGAAAAGCAAATCACAAGGAAACAATGGAAGGACATATGTATGGGATCCCAAGTATTTAACAAAGTCTAGAAGATTCGGGACTTTTGATTGGAAGTATTTGCATAGTTTTATACCCCGAGCAGATTCTAAATAAATTTCTACACAGTTAAATGGCAAATTTTGGAGGTATGACAGGGAGTAAAAAAAGGTAACTGGGAACATGTTTTGGGATTGTAATGAGTTGGCAGATTTCAAAACCTAAGTACTCTGTCAGAAACATTGGTGAACAAATGGGTATAAATGGGTAGACATAGTAAGCCCTTGTTAAGTTTAATTCTGGTTGATGCCAAAAAAGCAATTATTAGAAAATGGAAATCAAAGTCTAAACCAACTGTATTTGAAGTCCTGAATATTGTAACAGAGATAAAAAAATGGAAGTGGGAACTTTAGAAAAGTGTATGAGCAAACTGCACAGAAAAAAATGGAAATTATGGGAAAAATACATGCAGAATAACGTTTTGGAGGAGTGAGATTTAAAGGAAGGTGGAAAACTGAGCAATTTATGTGTGGGATTGATGCCAGGTATTAAAAAAACGATGTATAATGTTTGTAACTAGGAACATGTTAATATTTGTTTTCCTTTATAAAAATGTGTTCTTGCCTATGTCTTAAGTGATAATTAGATAAAAAATGTTAAAAAAAAAGAATGAAGCCAAGCAAACAAATAAAATTTCTGATTCATCCATTAAGAAACTTGAAAAGGATGGATACATCTGTAGCGATAATGGGAGGTCACAAAGTCATTGCTTAGCTTAGTACTACATAAAATTTCAAGTCAGAAAAAAATGGCAACTGATCTCTCAGCCCTGTCATGTTCTATTTGAAAGTCGCACAAAAGTTTCTGATCCCTACTCTGATATTACCTCAATGCCAGAAGCACTACTGTAGTAGGACATGGTATCACTATGCCATGGAACTAGCAATTCTGACTCAAGATGCAGCCGGGTCCATAAGATGTTTTTGGATGCTGTAACCAAGAAGGCATAGTGACTTCTACTAGCTTATCAGCATTATGAAAAGCTTGACAACTAAGACTGATTGGTGCAGCATTATGCAGAAGTGTGCACAGATAAGTGTTATGTGTTATATTAATATCAGTGGAAGAACCAGGAAATGATTTCAAATCTGAATTTTCAGACAGACAGCTAAGTGACTGTTTCAACAGCCTGCAAATTAATGCCATCAAATGATAATTCCTGCATATTCTTCTTTTACCAGTTCTCTAGTTTATAATCATCAGTTTTACAGTCATTCCATTTTATTATTCTAAGTGCTTCCCCTGACCAGAAATTATAAGTTATGTGACATTCCAGCTTGACTTCTACATCGTCCAGGAGTTTGACTACTTGTAGTCCATAAAAGTTGTATGTAGGTATTTGAAAAGATCCAGTGCATCTAAAGCAACTTGCCACTTTGTAAAATCCTCATTCATCATCAGATATGACTTCACCACAGATTCTCTTTAGTGGTATCGTCACAGGATGTCTCCCCATCTATTTCCCCCAAGACAGTAAACGATGTCAAAAAATACGTTCCCTTAAAACCAGGGCTGGTTCTCCAACTCTTAAGTCTTTTATAGTTGTGGGAAGTGAAATGAGGAAGAAAACAGGAGGAACCCAGAGAAGGCCCAAAAGAAAAAGACAAGGAAATGTTTAGAACCATTTACCAGCTAGAGTAACTGCAAGGTAAAATCATTCAGCACAGGCAGGTCATAAGCTCCTAAATTTAACTACTAAGAAGTAAGGCTTATTCATCAGAACACTGTTCTACAACCCAGTCCAAAACTGTTAATAGCACACAATGAGGCAGGAAATTATGGAAGTAAATCCTTGTGAAACAACTTTGCCAATACCACGTCTCTATTTTTTAATCATATTTCCCATTGTATGCTGACCATCAGCCCTTCCCTCCCTGGGCGCTGTCATTAGGCAGCCAACAGAGGTTTTGTGGTTAGGTTCTTGACATTGTTCTCTAGTGGCTGATCCAAACAGTCTCATCAACATGGTAAATTCTGTCTCTTCCCCTGACATATGCATATCCCCCCACAAACACACACTCCTAAGACAGCTACTGTTACCAGCTTAGAATGCCAAGCTCCTACCCACCAGCCTGAAGCCACTGTTGTCATGCAAACTTCCACTTCCATAGGAACAATCTGGCTGCCTGGGGCCATCATTTCCCTCTTGCCAGGACAGGCGAGTTAGTGTAAGCCACTGGCTTCCTTGCTTCCAAGTCCATTTCTTCCAGCATTGAAGCTGCAAGTCAAATGCGGGTTACCTGGGTTGTAGTCGGGGCTTCATCCCTTCTATGCCATACAGCCAACATCAGAACCACTTTCATAGATTGTGAATCCGGTATCTGGTTGAAGTGTTGCAGAAGGACCAGCTACTGGTATGGCAAACATCATATTCTAAAACATCATGGAAACAAGTAGATAAATTAGTATTTATCTAGTAAAGTGTGGTCTTAGAGTGTCATGAAAGGCCTTGTCCCCTTCAGATAATAAAACGTTAATGCAATACTACATGAAGGCTACCACACTCTGCCTTTTTTTGTTTGTTTTTTTTTGGAGATCTTTGTCCTTTCTTGATCAAAGTGCACACAACCCGTTTAGAATGCCTGAATGGTATTGAAATTCACATTAGCTTGTAGTATTCTGTAAATATGTTGACATTACACAAAATCAAAAATCACACAGATTTATTCAGTGGCCACTTTATGAAGGTGGCCATAAAAACAGCTACAGCCCTAATCAAATGAGCCTTAAAATCCCAAGAAAAGGATTGCCTTTGATTAAAAAAATAAATAAATAAATGAATAAAAAATTATGCATGGGACCCCAAATTTGAACTCCTAGATATCCCCATCACCATGAACAAGATCAATTAACACTTTGCTGATAACACCTTCTCTGTCCTCTTCTGTCCACAATACCCATATTAGCACCTATTAATCCCAACACCCTTTACTGAGGACTGCAACTCTCAATAAACTGGTTGACCTACAATGCCAATGGTCTAGTACCATATTGTTGTCACAAATGCTAACTCACTTGTACAAATACTTAAACATGCCACTATAGCAGTGATGGCAAACCTTTTGGGTTTGGCGTGTCTAAAGCTCTTGGCACAAAATAATTCAGTGCACTTCACATGAACAACATATACAAAAGCAGTCTCTTTGGTAACTTGGGTGTTGGTGATCGCTGGCATGTCACCCAAAATGTTGTGGCTTGTGTTACCTTTGACACATAGGTTCACCACCACTGCACTGTATGGGGATCAAATACCCTCAATTTTGTCCTAACATATATGGCACTTCTTGCACACCTCCATATGTTATCTAAATCAGATCACAAATTAGTGACCTTTTTCTTTACAACTAGTTGACCTCCCCTGTAAATACCCAGCATTTTTTATATGCTGCTCCCATTCTCACAAAACTTCAAACCACCTTAATCACCCAACTAGAGCAAACCTACAATAAAATCACCAAATTTGCCACTAGCCTACCCTACAGATCTCACCACTGTACATCATTAAAACAACTCCATTGGCCTGAATACCCCAAGCAACTACTTTTAGCACAACTCCAAATCACTCACTCCATCCTATATAAACCCGCAGCCTGTCCCTCCCTCTCATCACTGGTCTCTTTCTATACCCTCTCCAGATCTCTCAGAAGCTCCAACCAAAAACTGCTAGCCATTCATAAGCCTAACAAAACATAGAGAAATCTCTATATAACCATAATGTCTCCATAGCCTGGAATAGACTACCCACTGACATTAGAGCTACCACTAACAGTAACCATTAAAAAAAAGCAACTAAAACTACTATTTCTAGATTCATGGATCTGTCCATGTCAGGATCCTACCTAAAACCTCCATCCTTTCCCAACCTTATGTCACACAACTTTCTACCCAGTCTCTCATCCGTCTACTCTCCTGCCTATACAATACTCGTATCTCTTCCTTTTGCCCTTTCTTCTCTGATTTACTCTCTCTCTACTCAATGATATTTACATCCCATCTTCCCTCTATTTACACACCATGTAAACTTGAGGTTCTTACTACTACACCATACCAGTACAAAATCTCAAAGTGCACTTTTAACTAGGCTATTCTCCTCCTACACGGTCCTTGGATTACTAACAACTCAATCATAATTTTGATTACTTATGACTCATTCTTAATTTTTAGTCTGCTGTCAGTCTAGAGATATTTCTCCCTTAAGTAAATCAGTGCTGTATTTCTCTCAGTTACACTTACTTCTTGTAAACTGCAGACTCCGACGCTGTGTTGTTTACCGCAATCTTTGCTTGTCTTGTTCATAACATCACTTTTATGAATTTTTTCTCTACAGCTGCTATGTATTATGTTAGACAACATTTTTTTATTGAATGCATTTTCAATACATTTACTGGAGCTTTTCTCCTTTGGTCTCCATTGAAAATGGGCTTCTGGTTCAGCTGGACTAACCCAGTTAACAAATGTCAATAAATAAATAAAATAAATAAAAACTTCATCAAAGCAAATCTTCCTTAATCACTTGATGACCTAACAAATTCCACTAGAATGCTTCTCTGACAGACCCATTGCTAAAGCCACTGCTTATACATCTGACTTCTGTTCCATCTTAAACAGCTGAATTGAGAGGGCAGGTCCTGTATCTGCACCAAACATAAAAAACTAATAATAATAAAAAGAACCCCCCTATGGTGGAATACCAGTTTAAATAAACAATATAACAAGATAAATAAATTCAATAATGCTTATAAAAGTTTTCACTCTACTCTCAATACACTTGAGGGTAACGGTACCAAAGTTCAAAACTGAATACAATTAAAATAGCCACTGAAACCAATAACTACAAATATTTCCTTAGATATGTTAGAAAGTTAGGAACTACTATCCAGAAATGGTCAGAGTTTGTCCACAACCATAATGCTCACTCTCACTCAAAGGAAATAACTAGTACTAGTGCAAATTTTATTCTAAAAGTATAACTATTCTAGAGATTCTACAGTCCCAGCCACTTGCTATAATTATCATGGAACAAGTCCTCCCAGCCTCTGCAACAGCTAAGAACACTTCATCCACGGGCACTGATAACATACCAAATTGCTCGATCAGTCTCACTATGGAATATGTATTATCTCGTATCTTATTACTATCGACATTGGAAATCTTTTATAACTGCACCATCAACAAGGTGGCTTTCTCAAAAGCAGGTCCTGCCTCTCTAACCTTGTCATCTTCTTTGGAAAAGACCCAAAGCAACGGATAGTGGTTATGTAGTACATATGACATATCGGGACCTGTCCAAGTACTTTTTATACTATTCTCCATGCAGGCAGAAATGACAGACTTGTTAATCATAATTCATATCTTGTATGGTGAAACAGTTATCTAAGTTTGTATATTACATAAACCAGGTGTTGTTTGATCCTCAGATGACTCAACTGCTTCAACAAGGGTTAGGGTATGACAAATTGGTGCAAGGATAATTGCCTTAAAATGAAAAGAATATATAGAACAGTTACATTTTATAAACAAAACATTTCTGTATTATACCACATAGATAGCGCATCTCTTCAATAAAATATTACTGTATGGGATCTACCTATCTTTTGCCCATCATGTCTCCAAAGTAGATTAGAAAGCCTTCCATCTGGCTCATCTAATTTCAAAAAGCATCTCTTCTAGAGCCAAAGAAGTCTTAATTCCCCTTTACCCATCATTAAACAAAACATTGACTATAGTACCACTTTTGGCATGAGTTTGTCTAAACATATCACGTAACTTGACAGACTCTATGGATTCCTACCAAAAAATATCAGTGGCCTGAAGACCCACCATTTTTTGGACAGAATGTCAACCCTCTCTCTCTGTACTTAGTCTCTTATACCCTCTTCTGTGAAGATGTGTCAAGCTACCTACCTTGATCTCTTACTCTTACAGAGATCAAATGGCTCATGGAACAAAACCTTCATCAACAGATAAATAAGACAGACTGGCATGAGAGAGTCACATCCCATCACTGTAGGAAAAAGGAAAAAAAAACTTCCACTATATGTCAAGCAGAATACCCCTTGTCATCTTCAAAGTAAATTTAGGTAATTGAATGGGCAGCCTCAAATTCTCCTCTGGCTCTTGTGTTGCTCTCCATGAGTTTCCATTGAACTTTTGAACACTGTTTATTGGCTAAGCCTGTAATGGTCTTAGTAGACTGACTACCCACTTCTTACGAATACACAAATACATGAATTAAAATTCTTGGGGCCTTGACTGGCATTCTTATCCATCTATTCATCCATCCACAACCTGTTTTCCCATTTTTGCACATGGGGTCTGGGTGCCACTGTAAGTCTGACAATCATGTGGAGCCAAGGATTACACCACTGAGTAGCTAGTCCTGCCACTATAGTTCATCCACCCACACTCACTTGTGCACGCACACACACACACACACACACACACACACACACACACACACCTATAGCCAGTTTAGAGTGTCCAACCCACCTTCTGCCGGTCTTTGGAATGTGGGAGAAAACTGGAGCACCCGGAGGACATGCAGATTCCACACAGAAATTACCCCAGCCAAGAATCAAACCGGGGAACCTCTTACTGTGAGAGGCTACAATGCTATTTGCTGTGCTACTGTGCTACCCTGGCACTCTTATGACCCTCTTTAAAGAATAAGAGCTGAAAATTGCCACAAGGCATCCTTGTTTTTTTCTACACGACTTCTGAATTGCTTAAAGACATCTAAGCAGTTGACTTATTTGTCTTGTTTTCTGTACTGGGATAAAGAACAGAAAGGTAAAAAATATAATTAAATGAATAACTGATGGCATTTTAGTATAAATGGGCATTTTTTCTCTGATACATGACATACATCAGCTCCTTGTAATCCAATGGTCATTTTTTTTTCTCTCAGGACATTTTCTTCAATTAAATTAGTAACACGGGGTTCTATTTATCAGGGAAACAAGGGAATTGTCCTGCTTGAATAGGCTTAGTTGTTGGTAGATTTATTTTGAAAATGGTTAATTGATACTACTGCATAACACAAGTACTATAAGAGGATATGGGAGGATTAGCCAGCATTGATACTTCACTCAATGGTGGACATTTAGTTATATTCAAATGAAGTGTATTTTACCTCCACCCCATTGGTGGACATTTGGTCTTATTCAAATTCGGTATATTTTACCTCCAATAATTAAAACACACACCCACACCTGGCTATTCTGACCCCACCCCACACAATGCCATTATAACCAGGACAACGCTTTCTGTAAAACCATTAAAACTTAACTGCAAGGATCTTCATCCATCTTTGAAGACTAAATAAAATATGTTTTTTCTAAAACCTGCACCAGCTGCCTTACTCCTCTGATGAGGAAGGGATGATAAGCTAATTACAGTTGGCTGTGGGACAAATTTGTTTATATCCCAATCTAAGTTTTTGTCCTATTTTTAAAAACAGTAATTCTTCTGACCTAAAAAAATACAGACTAAATGGTCATGGCTTCAGTATTTTGCAAATGCTCTGAAAAATGCTTGGTTGATTTAATGCTTAATAATACAATGTAGGCGGTCGATACGTATCAATATAGACTTGTTATTGGAAAAGCTATGTTAACTAATCTAGTTGAATTCTATAATCAGGTTACAACTGTAACAGATTTAGGTTTGTCATGTGGGATTATTTTTCTCAACCTGGTAAAGGCATTTGATTCTCTGCCATTTGATGTGATACAGAGTACTGATTAATACAGGTTACAACTCGTATTTGGCTCACTGGATTATTAGATGGCTAACTGGGAGGAGCCAGTAAGTAACAATCTAGGGATGCTCTTCTGATAAAAGCAATGATGATTTTGGGGGTTTCCACAAGAGTTGGTCTTAGGACCCAAGAAAGAAGTCCTACTGGCTGGACAAATACACAAAACTGCAAATTAGGATTTATTACTGAGAGTAATAGAGATTTTAATAATGTAAATTCCTAATTATCAAAAATAGCATCCCGCATAGCAAATATGGGCATTAATTTCAATCATCCATGTACTTAAGCAATAAGGTTAATAAAGAAACAGTTGTGCTTCAAGCCTATATCTTAGAAGAAGCAGAGATTTAAAAAGATTTAGGAATCGCTATTTTAAGCAAATTTTCTTTTGCTATACTTGTGAACAAATATTGCTATAAGACAGATGGGTGCATTATTAAAAAAAAAAGTTTCAACCAGAGATATATGCTGTTTGATTAATCTGCAAAGTACCTTTATCAGACCAGTTTTGGAATATAATAATTAATTTTGTATACATTTGGTCAATTAAAACAACCTAAGTGCAAAGTTAGTCCACAAAATGAATATACAGTACTTCAAATTTGAACTATAATGCAAGAAGGAAAAATTAAATCCCTATACACTACATCATAGGACCGGGGGGGGCTGGAACAGACACTTCCTGAGGAGGTTTCAGAGTCATCAAAGCACTAAACAAACCCTGAGTAAAGGCCTGCTATTCACTATGTTGATCCTTAGGAATCAATTTGGACTTGAAATTGCCTGTTGCTGAAGACCCTGAACCAGGGGAGGGCATCTTGGCTGATAAGGGCTAGGGTGAAATCATTTCTTCAGTCTATGAAAATTGCATCAGTTAGAAGGCTTTTCTCTACATTTTGGAGATCAGTGAGGGTATACAGGGCTGTAATTGTACTGCAATCTGACCAAAATTCAAGTTAATACAGAATTTATTTTTTTAAGTTTGAATGATCTGAGTAAGTTAAGTGAAGGTGAGTTTTTCAAAGGTTTTGCCTGGATATGGATTTGTAAATCTTTTTGGAGTTTTCAGGTTTGTCTAGATTATGTACAGGATTTTGCAATGGCTTATTTCCATAGGGGTGGCTGTGTATTAGTAGCGAGACTGGGGTTCTCTAAGTGATATAGCAAATGAATATTAGTATTAGCAAACTATAATAAGCCAGAGGAAAAAATATCTGGTCCTGTGGATACATTTCAGTGGATCCTGCAATAAATTTCTTAATGTCATTTAATCAGATTGTTTGAATTAGGGATGAAAGGCATGACTCTAGCCGAGGTGTTGCTGACTACATGTCTGCTGTAGAGGATAGTAGGGAGTGGGGAGAATTCTTTTAACAATTCTACAGGGATGGGACTATCAAAAAAGATGGGATTGTGCCCTCTTGTAGAGGATTTTAACATGGGATAAGTTCAGTGATGTGGTCTATGATGTTCCAAAGTTTAGATTATTTATTACAGATTTTTATCTGGGTCAGGGGAAGTTAGCTTTGCATCTCCTGACTTTTCTGGTAATGAATTTCTTCCAGTTTTCTGAGGAGGGAAGTTTTTTTCCCAGTCTTTCCAAGCCAATTCTTTTTAATTTGCAGAGAGTTTTAACTCTTTTGAGACCATTGGCTATGTCTGGTTTTGAACAGTACTGCTATTTCTTTGAAAGTATTTGTCTTGTACTTTAAGAACAGAAGGTCAGCATGACTGCCAGTCTAGATGGGTCACTGCCTTGTAGAAAGTACTTTTTTTTGGATATGGCATCCTTTAAACTACAATACTTTTTACCTTTTTAGGGCAAAAAGTGCCAAGTATGGATGTGGTTTGCTATTGGTAATCTTTATAATGAATGTTATGGGCCAGTGATCACTTATGGTGGGGGAGGACAAAATGTTCTCTAGATTGTGTAATATACGGTACTTCCAAGAGGGCTGCACACTGAGAAACAGCTTAACTTCAACTCTCTGTATGAAAACAGAAACTACGGAAAGAGAGCCAATGAAATGCTCTTTTGGGGTAAATTTCAGGAACTGGCTAGTAAGTGCACTGCCTGGATGCCAACAAAAAAGAAATTCAGAGAAACTGAAAGAAAATCAACCACAAAATGTGAGGAGAAAACAAACTGGCTCGGTAGAATCCTGCAGCTGATTAGCAAAAAACAGTTCAGGCTCCAGCTTTGGTGCAAGACATGCCTTTCAGTAATCTAGGGGAAAAATAAGTAAAATGTATTCAGAGCTGATTAAAATAAAGAAACACTGAAGGAGTATATCAACTCAAATAACAAAAGGTTGGAAAAAATGGAAGAAGCTTTAATAAGATATTCAGATGAGTTGATAAAACTGCAAAAATCAGAGGTCAAAATGAAGAAAAGGCTGGCTTAGTATGAGAATACCCAGAAAAATGGTAGAATTAGGAGACAGAGCTCGTATGGAAAATCTGAGATTTTCTGCTGTACCAGAGAAACTGGAAAGGAACAGACTGTACTCATTTTATGAATGCGCAAATGGACTAGTATACAACAGCAGGAGTTGCAAATTGAAATGTGCATGGTCCAAACCTGTCCATGAGAAAGCAGCCCAGACCTTTAATAGTTAAGATGAAATCTTACCAGCAGAAAGAGTTAATTCTGACAAAACTGTGGTACAAGGATAAAGAACTAAAAGCGTGAGATAGTACTGTGTTTGTGGGAAATGATTGCTTCCTGTACACCAGGCAAAGGAGGAGTACATTTATTCCAACAACCAGGGAATGTCGAGAAGCAGGTGTGGGATTCAAGCTGCTGTATCCATGCAATTTTCAGAATATTTTTACTTGGAAGGTTATAACACGCTGCGGAGGAAATACAAAGGTTTGTCCAACAAAAGAATGAGCTAGCAAACAGAAGGGAATTCTGCTGCTGCTTCTGATAAAGCCCATAGGGAGACTATGCCAGTGAAACTCTTTCCTATGTTCCAAAGGAAAATGCTTGAGAGAAAAAAGCACAGGAGTCGATTAGAAGAACCAGATGCACATTGGAAATTAACTGGATACTGGACTTGGGAGATGGAGATCAACAAGAAAACCAGCAACTAAGAAATTGATGAATAAATGTTGAATTACAAAGCATTAATTACATTTGTGAAGTATAAAGAAACGAGAAAACCTGGAAATATTTGGACTTTGACTTTGTTAAACTTGTAGGGGTCTCCAAAGCATATGCTCTACTTCATGTCATTAATGTTTGGAAGAACATTAAGGAGAAGGTAAGAGGAAGGAAAGAGTTAACTGTAAATAAAACATGTTCTTAACAGTATTTTTACAATACATGAAATATACTGCATGCTATAAAGTAAAGCTTTTTCCCATATTTTTGTATGCAACATGGATTCTAAGGTAAACTGCTGCCCCTATTTCTCCTTATTTCTTCTCGTAGTTTTAAGAAATGTAGGCACTGCAATGGTAAAAGAAAAGAAAGCATGGATCAAAGGGCATGATATAAGAAAAACTGATGTGCTTTTTCTTTCTTTTGCATTGTGGAATGACTGGATTAAGGCCCTTGTCTTGATTTAATAACAATTTTTAAGGGGAAGCAAATAAATAAAAACACTGAATATAATTAAAGTTTTACTTCTGTGCATAAATGTTCACAGTGTGATATGTGTAGTGGAAGGCACCTCTTTATCTGGTTCTCATGTTTCTATAGAGACAATCTGATTCTTCTTATTCTTCTTTCGGCTTTTCTAATGAGGAAATAAAAAGAGAATACTTCTTTCTTTCAATGGCTAGGATATAATGTTTCTGAAAGCATTCATGCGGTTTTCTACATCTAGGAGAGGAATAATAAGACAAAAACAGACAACTTAGTGGAAGCAGAACCACAGGCTGTACAAAACATCTTAGCATGGATAACCTTCACTGTAGGTTAATTCAAGCTTGTGATTGTGGCTATCAAACTGGGACAATTGCTATTAGGAGGGTTAAACTTCATTATTTGAAGATGTACATAGTTTTGTGTGTATTACATTAACAGGTTTTGAGGGTGTCTTTTTTTTGTCTACGGTTTGCATTAAAACAAATAGTTTTGTAAGATGCGACACAGGTTCAAACGGATAGGGCAACAAACTATATAAAAGATCAACCTGTCAAATATTAGTGTATGCATGCAACACAAAAGATAAAACTAGACATAAAAAAAAGCTGTTATACATAACAGGTTGGTATAACTTATCATAATGACTGATACTTATTACACTGAGCGAAAGCGCTTGAGAGAAGGATTTGGAGAAATTTATGTTGTGTGTTTGAGAGAAGGACTTGGAGAAATTTATGTTGTGTGTTTGAATAAACTTTTTGTGGAGATTACCTTTGGCTTCATCGCTGTTTCTTGCTGCTCTTCGCTGCCTTGGATTATACTTTTTATCATAATGACACTTACCATATTATCTTTAAATGTGAATAATCTCACAGATATATACAAAAAAGAGTGGTGAGCTCCACTGAAAAATGCAGAGTGCAAAGAGCTGTGGTACAGGAGACACGTTTAGAAAGAACAGAGCATGTGAATTTGGTAAAGAAAATTTCAGGATGGTTAGTGGAATATCTGGGACAAATTAAAAGGGAAGTACTTATGTTAAGTGCAATAAGAGCTCCAATACTGACAGAAGAAGGAAAAAATATAATAATGGTAGATTTGTAGTACTAAGTGGCTACTGGCAAGGGAGGAGGATTACACTGGCATGTATTTATATTCAGTCTAAAACTGCTACAATGGAAATTATGAAAGAAATAATCACCTTTCAGAAGGGAATATTACTTACAGATTTATAACAGTGAGGATATATCTGGGGACCCAGAAGGGAAAATATAACAAAGAGGGTAGGTTTTTAAATAAATTTAAGAAAGCATTTGGTATGGAAGATGTGACTTCAGTAGTAGAAGTTCAGAGAGAATTTACATATTCCACAAGGTACAAAAACTGGGATAGGCTAGACAAACATTTTACAGGAACATGTGGACTTCATTGAAAGTTTTGATAAGCATATGATAACTATTTTCAGATCATGCACCAGTAAGAACTAAAATAAAAATGCAAGGTAATTAAATAAAAATGAGACATTGGCACTTCCCTACCTAGCTGTTAAAAAGGGCAGGATTAAAGAAATGGACAGTGGAAGTTATTTGGACGTTATTAGAGAAGATAGAAATTCCTTCTGAAAATATAGCTGGGGAGTGGGATAAAACTGAAGTGTAGTTTAAAAATAGGGTGGAAATGAAAGAAAAAGAGACATGGTTAAGAAGTAAGAAGAATTACTTAGAAAGACTGACAAATGTTACAGTATTGCAAAACAGAGGAACCTCACACAACAAGAAAAGGGTCAACTGCAGAGTTCTAAAGAGAAAATAAGGGAGCACCGGGATAATATGTATGCGATTATAAAGAGTGCTGTTAAGCAACTGTTTTTTGATAACCCCAGAGCACAACAAATTTTGCTACAATGACTCAGGCAACAGAAAGAAAGGGTTGTTGCCAAGCTTTGGAAGCCTAAAACAAGGAAAATAACCAAAGATCATGTAGAGGTATTAAAAATATTTTGGAAATTTTATGAAAATCTGTATAAACCAGAGAAATATGGAAATCAAGAAAAGGACAAATAAAAAAGGTTTATGGTCGAATTAAATATGCCAAGGTTAGAGGTAGATGAGGCTCAACTACCAACAAGACAGGAGATGAGATAAAGTGATAGATATGAGATAAAAATGATATATAACCGAATGGATGGTAACCCTGTGGAAGTTTGGAAGCTAGAACAGAACAAAGTGATACAGATCTGGTAGGTATTCCAAGTCCAAAATAGTAGAATAAGACAAATGCCATTTTCAACTGGTACGTAATCAAGTTCAATGCCTCCTTCAGCCATGGCCCCAGCACACTCAGGTCTTTGTTTTTATTTGGTTGTTTGCTTTTTAGACCTGGTGCTGGGGCCATGGCTGAAGGATGCATTGAACTTTATGCACCAATTAAAACTGCCAAGAAAATTGTGAATAATTCTATGAAGGAGAAGCTGCTGCACCATTTTCTACAGAGAGATGACAATCCATTAGCTAGTATGCCACTAAACTGCAATATGACTGATACTGATACAGACATATTGAAGCTCAGAATGATATGTCAAACTGAGAATTTGTTGTATAAATTAAAAAGGGCCCAATGTCAACGGTACCACTGAGATGTGTTTGAAATTGAGTATTGTGCCTAGGGGTCTTTTTGTCTTGAAAATGCCAGCACAACACAAACAAGTTTATTGGGTGAATGGCAGAAACTTAATCGTGAACTTAGTTTCAAGTACATTAAATTGATGTTAGATTGTGCGCTTGGAGATGAACTTGATTATATAACGCACATTGAGAAGAGTGTTGCTGATTTATATGAGTAATTCTTGGTTGAGTTGGTGGATAAATTGTTTCATATGGTGTTGGATGCTGTATGATACGAGGAGAAAAGTACAGTTTTGTACCTACCATAAATGTAGATGTCCGATAGACATGCAACTGAAGTCATAACATGTGGGTTGTCCTGCCTCAGGCAGCCCTCGGTCGGCCTGATTCCAAAGTCTGGGTCCAACGTCAGCTGATGTCGCATTTCTCTCCGACGTCAGAGCGGCTGGAGTACATAAGCATCAGCCGACGCCATCTTCTTCAGTGTTTCTTGCCCCAGATGCCAGGTGCCCTCCAAGGAAGGCTGTAATCAAATTGGGAGACAAAAACAGGATTCCAGAGAAATAAATGATCAATAAAATAAATACACCATAACAGATATCCCCAGCTTAGAGAAACAGGGATAGGAGAGGGTCCTAGGCATAGAGGGGTATGGAGGGAGGGAAAATCCGACTGCAGTTGCATGTCTATCGGACATCTACATTTATGGTAGGTACAAAACTGTACTATGTCCTTCAAGAATGCAACTGCAGTCATAACATGTGGGTAGAATACCATAGCTTAGCTGGGGGAGGAGGTATGCTCTAGGAAAAAGATGGTGTGGCAATCAAACCCTGCAGGACTGCCGAAGCAAAGCCTGCTCTGGATCTGGAGTATAGAGGGAGATTGTAGTGTTTGGAGAATGTATGCACTGAGCTCCATGTAGCAGCTTCTAGAATGTCCTTAGTAGGCACCCCTCTTAAGAATGCTGTAGAGGTGGCTGTAGCTCTTGTGGAATGTGGTCTGACATTGGCTGGAACAGTCTTTCCATGAAAGGAATAACAAAATCTGATGCAATGTCCAATCCATTTTGAAATTGTCTGTTTTGAAATTGCTTTTCCTTGGACTGCAGGGGCGTAAGCTACAAAAAGTTGTTCAGACTTCCTACTGGTCTTGCTTCTGTCCAGGTAGTATCGAAGTTGTCTGTGAATGTCCAAGGTATGTAACAGTCTTTCCCCCTTATTCTCAGGATTGGGGAAGAAAGCAGGCAAATGAATAGCTTGATTCAAAGAAACCCTAGATACCACCTTTGGCATAAAAGTAGGGTTGGTCCTTAATGAAACCCTGTCTCTGTGAAAAATTATGAACAGTGGTATTGCCATTAGGGCCTGCAGTTCCGAAACCCTTCTTGCTGAGGTAATTGCCAACAGGAAAGCTGTCTTCCATGAGAGAAATTGCAAGTCAACTGAAGCTGCTGGCTCAAAAGGAGGTAGAGTCAGTTTTTCTAGGACAAAATTGAGGTCCCAGGCTGGCACTGGGGCCTTTCTTGGTGGCTTGATGTTCTTGATTCCCCTGAGGAATTGCCTTAGCAAAGGGTATGAAAAGACTGGAGGATCAGTGTTATATCTAGCTGAAATAGCTGATGCATGTATCTTTATGGAAGAATATGAGAGGCCATTCTTTAGCATATCCGCCAAATATTCCAAGATGAGTGGGATGTTCAACAATGATGCATCATGCCCCTTGCTGGTATTCCAATTGCTGAATCTCTTCCATTTTGCTAAGTAAACCTTTCTGGTGGATGGTCTTCGAGCCTCTGTTAGTATCCGCTGAACTTCCTTGGAGAGAGATAGGTTGAGGTTATTTATGAGATCTCCCAGGCTGTTAGCTGCAGTGTCTGAAGGTTTGGATGCACTGTTTTGAGATTGTGTTGAGTCAAAAGTAGAGGCCATTGGGGAAGGGCCCACCTCCTGGTGTGACATATGCTTCTTAGTAGTTGATACCAGTGTTGTCTTGGCCAGTCCGGAGCTATTATGATTCCCTTGGGTCTCTCTGCTTTGATCTTTAGTAGCACTGAGGTCATCAGTGGCAGAGGTGGGAATGCATAGATTGTTAGGAAATTCCAGTTGAATGATAGAGCATCTATTTTCCAAGCTTTTGGATGGTATGTCCTTGTGCAGAATTTTTGTAGATGATGGTTGAGGTGAGAGGCAAATAGGTCTACTTCTGGCCTGCCCCATGTCGAAGTGAGTTTTGTGAAGATCTTCGGATGTAACCTCCACTTGTGTAGGTCTGTGAAATTCCTGCTTAGGCTGTCCGCCAGCACATTGTCTTTGCCCGGAACAAACTGGGATTGTAACTGGATGTTTAGGTTCAGTGATTTTTCCCAAAGATGCATTGTTAGTCTGCAAAGGGGGTAAGAGTGAGTGCCCCCTTGCTTGTTTATATACCACATCTCAGTGGTGTTGTCTGTCCGTATCAGTAAATGGCCTTGTTGAAGTTGGTGTTGAAAGGCCTCGATGGCATGCATTACTGCCAGCATTTCCTTTTGATTTATATGCAGATGTGTTTCCTTTTGAGACCATTGTCCTTGTATACACCTGCCTTCCATGTGCGCCCCCCATCCAAGGTCTGAGGCGTCTGTGGTCATGGTCTGTGTTATCTGTGGTTTTTTGAATGACATACCTGTGTTGGCCTGGCTCACCGAGGCCCACCATAGGAATTCCTTTTGTAGGCATGGAATGAGCGGTATGGTTGTCTCCAAGTTGTTGCTGTGCTGAGACCAAATGCTTTTTAGGGACCATTGAAGCTTTCTCATGTGTAGTCTTGCTAATGGAACCAGGAGAATGCAGGATGCCATGTAACCCAGGGCCTGTAGGAATCTCCTTGCAGTCATCTGGGTGAGTTTTGCTAAACCGTTGAAGAAATGAGTTCACTTCTCTTGCTTGTCTTCTGTCAGGTAAGCCATTTGAGAGGCTGTGTCTAATTTGGCTCCCAAGAAGATTATTTGCTGGGATGGCTGCAGTCTTGACTTTTGAAAGTTGACTGTGTATCCCAGAGCTTGAAGTAATCGTATGACATAGTCCAAGTTTTTTGTCAACATCAATTTGTCGTCCGCTTGTATGAGGCAGTCGTCCAGGTACGGGTAAATTTGTATCCCTTGGAGCCTGCAATGAGCAATTACTGAAGCCAGGCATTTTGTGAATACTCTGGGCGCAGTAGATAAGCCAAATGGCAATGCTGAGAATTGATAATGCTCTGGCCCTGCAAGAAATCTGAGGTATCTTCTGCAGCTGTGTCTGATAGGGACATGCAGGTATGCCTCCTTGAGGTCCAGAGTAATCAGCCAAGACCCCTTGCCCAGCATGGGAAGGAGTTGCTGTAGAGTCAGCATTTTGAACTTTGGTACTATGAGAAAGGTGTTTAATGCGGACAAATCCTGTATTGGTCTCCATTGAGATTCTTTTCTTGGAACAAGGAACATTCTTGAGTAAAACCCCTGGCCTTGTTCTTGTTGTGGAACTCTTTCTATTGCTTTCATTCGAGTCAGCAGAGAGATTTGCTTGATAGCCTCTGCCCTCTGGTTTTGTGGTAGGTTTGGGATGCCTTGTTTTCTTGGCAAGGTATGAAATTGGAACCTGTAGCCTCGGTCTATAATGTCCAAAATCCATTTGTTCTTTGTCAGTCTGTGCCAATTTTCTGCAAACAGAGATAATTTCCCGCCCAAGGGATCTTCTATTTGTTCCCTGGTAGGCGGAAGTAGAGGAAAGTCATTGAGATTGTGGCTGTGGGGCAGGAGAAACCCCTGCGTCACCTTCTTTGGTTTCCTGGCTGCCATTGTAGTCCCCTGTAAGGACCTCTGTATTGGCCTCTTCCTCGGCCACGTCTGTTTTTACCCCTTTGAAACTTTTCTGGATTAGGAAAGGACCAGTTTTTTGAAGGCCAATTCCTACTGAATCTGGGGAGTTGAACCTGGAGGAAATCTTTCACCGTCTGAACTGATTTTGCTTTTTCCTCGATGGTCTTTAACACATCCTTAGCATTAGCACCAAAAAGCTTGTTCTTTTCCAAAGGTGCATCCAGAAGTTTTGCCTTAACATGATCTGGTAGCGGTTGATCTTTTAACCATGCATGTCTACAAATGACTGCCCCTATCATAGCTGCCCTACATGAAGCTTCCAGTGCATCATATCCACACTGCAGGAAGTGATTGCTTACTTGCTGATTATGTACTGCTTCCTGCAAAGCCTTCCTATCTAAAGGATCAGGAGTGGCCAAAGTTTTTTGTAAATCTTCTAACAGGAAATCCTGATATTGTAACATATGAAAAAGGCAATTCAAGGCTCTCATGGATAAGGTAGTGGATGTGTAAACCTTTTTGCCCCATCTCTCTAATGACCTAGCTTCCCTGTTAGAGGGCAATGGATTTTTAGAGGTGGAAGCTGAAACTCCTTTAGGCCCCTGAGAAATAGTTTCCAAATCAGCAGTATGGGCCCTGAATAAATGGGAATGAGTTTCTGGGACCCTGTAATACCTGTCTGGCTTGGCTGGAGCAGGAGGAAGAGAGTCAGGGGTAACACTAGAATCAGAATATAAATCATCCAAAACATCAAGTACAGGAGGAATAGCTAAGGGCCTGTGCTGGGGCTTCTTAAGGAAAGTCCGGGCTTTCTGGAATCAGAATATTCCTGGCCTTGCCACTTGAAATGTTCCCTCACGGAATGCAGAGCTTCCCCAAAAGAAATATCCTCAGGCGGGGAGGCTGAGGGGATGGAATCCTCTGCATCCGAGTCCTCATAGGTCTGGAAGAGCTCTTCCTGGCTATCAGAGTGGACAGAGCCCTCAGAGTCTTCATCTGACGGAATAGGGTCAGGGGGTTCAACCCGGGGCCTTTTATCAGAAGGAGGTTGGGATCCTCTCTCAGGATGGGCCTGTGAACCTCTAATCATAGAAATTAAATCAGCAGCCATAGACATAATTTGTGTCTCTGGAGTAGGCTGAGGAAAGGTTTTAGTAGTAAGATGCTTTGTTTTGCTGGCTGCCTTAGCCCTGGTGTAGGCCTTAATAGACATGGCCATAGGAGGCCTGGCAGCTCCACGTGCAGGAGTGACCTTGTCTACAGCAATGGTCTCGGGCATTTCCTCGGTTTCGGTATCCGGAGGAAAATCAATAACTGGCGTCGGAGTGATATCTGGAATCGGAGTCATCGGTAATGCGGTGTCTTCGGTTCGGAGCGATGGAGAGACCGTCTCAGAGGGAACCGGGGCACCCGCGGTAGGTTTTGGCATGGAGTTGGTGGTAGACGCGGGCCGAGGATGTCGGTCCCGGTCTTTTCGTTTCTTGGGAGTTTGTGATGTCGGAAGATCCGACGGCATTGTGTAAGCGAATTTATCGCCGAAAAAATCTTCAGCGAACTCCGCCCGGCGCCTGAGAGTGCGCTTGTTGAAGCGAGCACAGGCTACACAGTCCGAGACGTCGTGGTCTGGGCCAAGGCAAGGAAGACAGTAAGAGTGGAAATCCCTATGAGGTATTTGTTTAACACAAGAAAGACAATTGTTAACTTTTTCAGTAATTTCTGACATCGGCTGAGGCAAGAAAAGGTCCCCAACGGGGTACTTAGCTTTTTTGATGACTTCGGAATCGAAGAATACAGGAGCTGACCGACCGGCACTTGCGAACTGCTTCTGCTTCGGGCACCGCGCAGCAAGAAAGACTGAAGAAGATGGCGTCGGCTGATGCTTATGTACTCCAGCCACTCTGAAGTCGGAGAGAAATGCGACATCAGCCGACATCGGACCCAGACTTTGGAATCCGGCCGACCGAGGGCTGCCTGAGGCAGGACAACCCACATGTTATGACTGCAGTTGCATTCTTGAAGGACATCTGCTACATATCAAGGTTAAGAAATTAAATGGGGACAAGAATGATTTTATGAACAGCCACATTTTTGGTTGGCCAAGAACTACTGTCTCCACCAATGAAATCAATGATGTAGAGCCACTACCTGTAGTCACCAAGAAAGCAACTTCTATTCACAATTTTTAGCCAATCGGATCCTTTCATTTGCTAGTGATGATGTCACTAAGTCCACGGACGTAACTACAACCGGGAAAGAGTTGGGAGCGAGGAAGAAAATGATTGTTGTTGTTGCGGCTGAAGTGCATAGTGAAGCTGATAAAGTGACTTTAGCCACTCAGAATCAATGGAAAGATGGCAAATTAAATTTTTCTTTGCTGATAAATCAATGGGTCATGGAAAGAAAACCGAGATCAGTGAGCAGGACAAGGAACAAACGGAAAATGAATCAGGAGTCTTCAGAACTCCCGAGCATCAAAAGTTACTGGCAAAAGACTTGATTTACAATCTTTCAAGTAAGATTTTGAGTACTGAAGAACGTGGGCTTTTGCAAAAGGACATTTCCTTTGTGCCTTCAGATAAGGCTGATATTACTGAAGTTATATTTGATTTAAAAACTTTTACTAGAAACATAATGTTGAAGTCTATGTTCAAAGACAATGGTGGAATGTCCAATAATACATTGTTTTAGAAGACCGAGTGTATTTACACCTGTCTTGCATCCACTTATTGAAGCTTTTAAAAAAATGTGTTTGGATGATATTTATAGGAATTATGACAATGCAGTGAATAATAAACTTTTTTTAAAATCACTGTGAATGAAAAGCGGGCTCTATATGATTTGATGGAAGATAACTATTGTTATACGTCCTGCCGACAAGGGGGTCTCAATAGTAGTATTAAACACTGTGTGGTATGCCGATAAGATGATTGAGATGTTACCAGACACTCATTTTTATAATCAGATTAGGCTTTTTGATGTGTGCAATAAGATTAATAGGGTAAACGAAAAACTTTGCTATTTACTATCAGCAAATTTGACTGATAAGAATTTATATGAATATTTTTTAGTTGACAACCCTATGATACCATTTATCCAAGGCCAACCTAAGCTGCATAAGGACCCTACTAATCCCCCGTTGAGACCCATAGTCTCAGGATGGAAGTGGAGCACTGAAGTCATGTCCATATTTATACAGAAGAACTTGAGACCTATTCTTGACTATAACAATATTCTGAGGGATTCTAGACAGATTTTGGCAGATTTATACGAGTTTACATGTAATGTTTTTGATGTAGATGAATGGTATCTAGTAACTTTAGACATTATCACCGTAATCCCTAATATTATTGGTATTGAGTGGACTAAGCAGTTTTTAATAGCTCAGAATGATTTTAGTCCCAACAAAATAGAGCTGTTAAGCATTTTGCTGGAGATGATTTTATATAACATCTTTGTGTTCAATGGGAACTACTATTTACAAAAAGATGGCGTAGCTATGGGCACATCGTGTGCCAATAGCTATGCAAATCTTATTATGTTGATATGGGAGTTAGAATATGTCCTAACAGATCTATATAATGCACATATTTTGTTCTACAGACGTTTTGTGGACGATTTAGTTTTGATTTGGAAGGGGACACAAAGTGAATTATTGTGTTTTATTGAACACATGAATTGTAGTACTACCTTTCTTAAGCTTACTGTTGAATTTTCTAAAACTGAAATACATTTTTTGGATGCATTTATTAAAGTGTTATACAGGAAATCTTGTTACAGAAACAATTTTTTACATCGTAGTAGCATGCATCCTCAATATGTAGTTAATAATATTGTTCAAGGACAAGGTCTGAGAATTTCAAGAGTGAATGCCAATGATGAAAATTTTACTACTGAGCTCCAAGAGACATGGAGGACAAATTTATGGAAAGGGGATATAGAAGGTATGAAGTAAAGGGCACGTTAGATGGAATAGCTAAAGATAGGAGCAACATGAGAAGACCATATTTTTCATCAGATTCACCTACTTCAAGTTTTAAATGATCTAATGATAATAGATATAGGGTACACTTACTCTTGATGTTCGGGATAAGTTGTTAATGTCATTAAGAAACACTGGCCCATCATTATGACCAATATGGATTTGAAAGATATAGCAGTGCCCACTCTTGTTCGGCATCTACTTTTCAGAAGTACAAGCAAACACAGGAGGGTTACGGCTGACAAAGTTTGCAGATGACTGCAAACTGGGCGCCATAGTCGAGAACACATCTGACACAGATATCCTTCAGAAGGGTCTTATAGAAACGGATAACTGGTGCCAGAGCCATGGCCTAAAGTTAAACGCCAAAAAATGCATAGTCATATCCATCGGGAAAAACAAGGTTACCCCTAGCTACCATATAGGTGGCAATCCACTAAGCACAGAAGAGGTTATCAGGGATCTGGGGACCCAGGTTGACAGTAACCTTTCGTTTGACACTCACGTTGCCAAAGTAGTTAGGAAGACCTTCTACATTGCCCACCTGATCATGAAGGGATTCACATCTAGATCAAGGGAGGTCATCGTTCCCCTGTACTCATCACTCATCAGACCAATGATTGAGTACAATGCCCCATTCGGAATGCATCTGACCCGACACCTGCAACAATTGGAAAGGCCCCAAAAGTTCCTCACCAAAAGGATAAAGGGTCTCAAAAATATGTCTTATGCTGCCCGACTGAAGGAACTCCAGCTCTATTCAGTCGCCACCGCCTGCTCAGAGGTGACCTGTGCCTGACATACAAGGCCATGTCCAACCCGGAATTGATGAACATGCTTCACCTCAAAAAATCTAAATCCATCAGAACTACAAGGGCAACAGACTTAAACCTTAACACGGTTATTAATAGGACGTGCTGGAGGGACAGATTCATCACCCAGAGACTCCCTATGCTGTGGAACAAAATCCCGGTACATGTGAGGCAGAGCACCTCGCTGGCTTTGTTCAAGAGAAATCTTGACCAATGGATGGGAGATCGCAGGTATACCCCAGGGATTACCTCAGTGTCACTGCTTGACAGAGGCACAGCAAAATAATGGGCATAGTATCCTTCAAACTAAAGGGGTGGCGAAAGCCACAAAACTCTGGGCTAGGCTTATAAATGCCCTTGGGCAGATAGCCTAGTATGAACCTATGAACCTATCCTAACTCTGTTTATAAGAGAAAGAGGTCTTTGAATCAAATGTTATGTTATCCCAAACAACTTAATGGCAAATGTCGTAACATGAACAAGAGATCTAGCCAAATGGTAACTAGACCTTGCCACTCTTGTAAATACTGTAGTTATATAGATACCTCTGGTACGTTTATGCACCCTGACCAGGGTAAGAAATAATTTTTTGATGTACATGCAGTTCATCTCATATAGTACATTTAGCATGTTGTACAGCTTGCACAAAATTTTACAATAGTAAAACAGACAGGCTATTGAGGGATTGAATAAGGGAACATATGTGCCATATTAAAAATGCCTCAGATAATAGTGCTTTATCTAAACATGTGAAAGAAACCTCCACTTCACACAGTTTCAAGTTATTGGTAAAATAGAAGTCAATCGGAGGATAGAAGATGTAAGAAATTCTACTGAATGTTTAGAGGGCAATTGAATTGTTAGGCTGAGAGCTCATCATGGCTCAGGACTTAATGACAAAGTCCCTATCAAACCTCTACTTAAAGCGCACTGTTTAAGTAGATTTCATATGTATATTACATCTACATGCTTTTCATACATACACATGCATTTATATTTATATATTTTTATATATGTAGGGTAGCTGTGATGTTTTTGGTATTTGTTTTTATGTAGGTTGTTAAGTTAAATCTTGATTTAGTTGAACATGTGATGGAGTGAACTGCACATCAATTGATGCATTTTATTGAGTATTGTTAAGATACATGAAGAAGCAGCAATAGCTGTGACAGTGCTTATGTTACATTGTTGTTATTAAAACGTCTGTTTTATGCAAGAAGCCGGGTTTCGTCTCATCATTCTACTGTTTTGGACTTGGATTTACTTTATATTTTGTTTGGTGAGACATTTACTCAGCACACTCAGGTCTTTGTTTTTATCTGGAAGGTATTGTTTAATATTTTAAAAGGAAATGAAGCACCAACATCCTGGAAGAAAGTAGTGGGGATTGTAATACCTAAAGAGGGTAAAACAAACGATCAGATCCAGCTTCATATAGGTCCATTTCAATTCTAAACCATGATTTTCTAAATATATGTATATATAAAGTGTTTATGTCTATAATGGCTAAAAGAATGACACAGGGCAGGATGCCACAACTGACGGATATGATCACTGGGTTTTGTGGAATGGAGGCAAACATTTGACATTAATGGAATGATGATGATCCAGACGGAAGAAGAATGCATGAAAATATCACTATCGTTGGTGGGTCTCTTTGCAGAGAAAGCATTCAACAAAGTAAGCTGATGAGCATTTGCATTCCCTGATAAAATTATAAGTTTGATTAGGGGGATATATGAGGGATTGGAGGTGAAACTTCAAGTGGGAATTCCTCTTTGATGAGTTCTGTTTGAGCAGAGGAACCAGGCAGGGATGTCCACTTTCCCATTTATTATTTGTGTTACATGTATAACCATTAGCAAAGAAAATAAGGGATTCAGAAATTCAAGGATACAATTGGTATGGTAGTCAAGAAAAGCTGGCTTTATTTGCAGATATTTTATAGCTGATAAAACCTGAAAATGATATTTCATGGTTGTGGAACATTCTGAGGCAGTTTCAAGTCTTTCCTGGATACAAAATTAATAAAGGTAAAACAAAGGCAAAAGTTGTAAGATATGTACCCACACACAAACTGGATCAGCAATACCCATATTTATGGGAACATGATTAAATAAAATACTTGGGAGTACAGATGAAAAAGGATTCCGTCAAGGCAGCTTAAGATATGTGGGAAGAGATTAAACAAATGACAATAAAAAAATGAGAAAGTGGAAGCTCTGTTTTATGGATATGGACAGTAACATACAAGCAGTGCACTTCAGTCCCTTTTGTCAGGCATGTTTTTATCAACCAGAGGTGAAGTAGACAGCAATTAATGAAGAGATGAAAGATTTTATCTGGGATGGGAAAAGGGGAAGAGTCAAGATTGATAAACTGATCCTTCCAATAGAACAAGGTGGTTTAGGATTACCAGATTTGAATAGGGTATTTCAAAGCTGCAAAATTAAGGCTCCTATAACTAGCACAAGCAGAAACCTATAATTCAAAGTGGAATGGGATGACGATGACACTGGGAAGCTCAAGAAACAAGGAGAGACAGGGATTTTGGAAAGAGATTCTTAAGGACAATAACAATACAGAATATTTTATTCCTAAAGTAGCAGAAAGTATTCTATGAAATAAGCTAACATGGGGATGGAGAAAGGAGATTCTTCCAATACGGATGACTGCAATTAGGAGTACAGAGAATAAGCAAGAGGGAGAAAACTGGCAAAGAAACCAATGTATTAGAAGCAAATCATTACTGAAGGAAAATTAACAGAATGTCAGGAGGACAAAAATTCATTGGGATTGCAGGCTAAAGATTGTTTTCCCTATCAGGGACTGATATCAGTTTACAGGCAAAGAGAAAAAAATTGGGTGGTCAAACAAAGCGGTCACTTTCTTAGTCACCATCTCCCCCAACCCCAGATCTACTAGAGACCATCATAAGGCCCTTCTTCACATATGTCCGCAATCTCAAAGGAAGCACCCAGATCTGTTCAGAACTGGTAGTTAAGGACATCACATATACAAATGCTGTAGAGATAGCAAACTTGCTGGCTGACAGATTCAGCAAAAACTTTATCCCTCTGTTCCCCAGTACCTGCCCCCTTCCCCTTATATCTAGGAAACAGGTCATTATTGCTCTTCTCAAAGGCAAAAAAATAAAGCCTCCATGGGACCCAATAACATCCCAGGCTGCATCCTATGTGAACTCAGGCAGGAATTTACAGCACCATTGGGCACCCTATTCAACCAAAGCCTGAGTACTGGCTGCGTCCCAGCTGAGTGGAGGACAGCAACTGTCATCCCTTTACACAAAGGTGGAGCACCCACAGATCTGGGAAATTATAGACCCATCAGCCTAACTAGCCTGATCTACAAGGCCATGAAGTGGATTATCATGGACCTCATTACAAGGACACTGGCAACCTCCAAACACTTGATCCCACAAGGTTTGGCTTTGTCAAGGAGAGGTTGTGTCTGCTAAATTTGGTCGACTTCTTTGAGACAGTCACTAAAGTAATGGACAAGAGGAAGGCTGTGCACACAGCTTACCTTCACCTGGCCAAAGCCTTTGACTACCACTCGGGCATAACAGATAAACTCTCTCAACTAGGCATCAATCCTTGTGTTACCAGATGGGTAGCAAACTTGCTCAGTAATAGAACCCACATAGTCAAAATATGGGAAGCCACCTAAAGCAGTAGACCCATAACAAGCGGTGTATCCCAGGGTTCGGTCTTGGGGCCTCTCTTATTTGGGATATATTCTTCTGAGGTGCAGACCAAAACCAGTGGGCTATGGCTGACCAAGTTTGCACATGACTGCAAGCTGGGTGCTGTCATCAATTCCCCTAGTGATGTGGACATCCTCCAAGAGGGTATCACTCAGACAAATGGCTGGTGCCAGAAACATGGCCTCAAGCTGAATACCAAAAAATGCATCATCATCCCCTTTGGGGAGAGTGATGTCCACACAAATTAGCACATATATATTATTATATATATTATATATATTATTATTATATCAATTATCACAACGCCCTAAGCACGCAATCAGTCGTGAGGGATTTGGGCACCCACGTTGACAGCAACCTGACTTTTGACCACCATGCTGCTTCTGATGTATGGAAAGCATTCTTCATGGCTCACCTCATAAGTAAGGGCATCTCATCCAGGGACAAGGAGGTCATAACATCCCCGTATTCTTCCCTTCTTCCCTTATAAGGTCCATTATTAAGTACAATGCTCCTTTGAGCAAGTACCTCACAAAGCTCAGACAGCAGCTGGAGAGACCACAGAGGTACCTCACCAGGAGAACCCAGGACCTCAAACATCTACCATAAACAGATGGGCTAAAAGCCCTATCCCTCTACTCAGTTTCATACGGACTCCTCAGAGGTGACCTCTGTCTGGTATACAAGGCAATCACGGACCTCACCTTGATGGGACTTGCTGCATATCAGCATGCCAAGCTCCACTCGAGTAACCTGCACACGTAGCCGAGGACATCAACAAGATTTGTTGGTGGGACAGGTTTGTGCCCCAGAGACTCCCCCATCTATGGAAGAGACTCCCTCTCTACATCAAGCAGAATAACTCTTTACCACTTTTTAAGTGCAACCTGGATAACTGGATGGGAAACAGAAAATATACTCCTGGGATTCCACCCATGTCCCTGCTGGACAGGAGCATCAGATGCTGATTTGTCCTAAACATGGGCGAAGCTCTTGGTTAGTCTTATAAGGGCCTCAGGGTCAATAGCCTAGTAACCTCCGATGATCATATGGAGGATCATAAGCTAAACATCAGCACTGGTGAAGTTTTTAGTAGAATGTAGAATAGAAGCTGCTATTAAAAAGGGATAATTAGTAGGGCCTATAAAATACTGCATGATAACTGTTGGAATCGATCAGAGGAGGTTAGAAAGGATTGGGAAGAGAGACTAGAAAAGCAATTCACAAAGAAACAATGGGGGATATATGCATGGCTCCCAATATGCACTAAAGTCTTGAAGATTTAGGCTCTTTGCTTGGAAGTGTTTACAGTGGTACTTTTACACCCTAAGCAGATTCCAAGGAATTTTCTTCTCAGGTAGAGTGCACATTTTGCAGGTGTGATGGGGAAGAAAGAGATAATTAGGAGACTTTAAAAATTCCCTGCAGACTACTTTAACAGAAATACTGGGTGAGCAAATTGGTGCAGCTAAGAAAACGATTTTTTTGAGCTATGATACAGAACCAGAATTGCCTACACATAGTAAGGCTTTGATAAATTCTAATGGCTGCCAAAAAATCAGTTACTAGAAAAAAGAAATCGGAGTCGAAACCAACTACACCAGAAGTGGTGAATATAGTAACAGAATTAAAACTGGAAATGGGAACTTTACAAAAGGGTAGAAGCAAATTACGTAGGAAAATGGGAATTGTGGGAACAATACATGCAGAATAATGTTTTGGAGGATGAATGAGGTTTAAGGGAAGGCAGGAATTGCATGAGTTTTGTAATGTTTGACTGATAATGACTGGCTAGATTATATGTGATATATAACGTTTGCAAATGAAAATAGGTCAACATGGTTTGATTTTATTTCCATAAATGTAATAGTTGCCTATATCATAAGTAATAATTTAATACAGATGTTTCTTGATTAACAAAAAGAGGCTGACCTACTGCCAACAAAGACCATGCATGTGGATAGCAGGACAATATTCCATCCAACTCAACACAGTCAATTACCTCAATATGTCATCACAAAGGAAATGCAGCACTCGACTGAGTTTTAAATGTACAAAAATACATTTTAAATAAATCGTTTTTCTGAGCTGGCAAAGTATGAAGGTCCTGACCCAAAAGACAAGAAAAATTTTCAAAAGAGGATGAAGAGCTTCAAACTCAGTCATGAAGACAGACTCAAAAATTATACATTACTCAAGAGTACATTTTTTCTGTCTTCCATGAGATAAGTGTTTACCCTTTCAATCTTAAAAGTAGGTCAAGTACTAAGCTAAGAAAATGTCTAAGGATGGAGGGAGACATGAATGACGTAAAGAAAACTTGCTGAAGAAAACGGCCTAATAAAGATGGTCTACTCAAAGGAGGAAGGAAAAAAGCATGCAAATGGATCAAGGTATATATCACTATTCTGTCAAGAATAACTAATAACAACAACAATAACAAGCCAACTAACAGAAACATCGCTTGAACAAGACTGGCATGGAAAGGGTGGTCATTTTTATCTACAGTAGAATAATGATACAAGCAACACTACAATCTGGAAGAAATTTACAGATAGATAGTGGTTCCCTAGGTAAAGGTAAAAAGCAACAGCGTTCATTGAATTTACTGCGGTCTTTTGTTTCATAACTGTAGAAACAGAATACATGGTATTCAAGGAGTACAGAGATTGCTATGATTCTGGAAGAACAAGAACACTGGGAAAACTAGATGAGAAATGCTAAGAAGGAATGTATTCAAGAGTTCTAATTTTCTTCACAAGAAGGAATAAAAAAATGTTACTTCAACTAGAATACAAACCGTAAGAGAATGTGTTTGGAGGTAAAAACCTATATAACGGAAATACTACGTGTAAATAATTTTAATTCATACATAACATTCGTAAAAATGAAATCCTGCAATCTAACTTAAAATTATACAGACATAATAAAAACTTCAATATAGCATATTGTCATAAATATATACAGAGAAAATACTTAATGATAGTTTATTCTAAAGCCTGGAAAACACAACCTGTTGTGATGCAAGAAACTATGAGATCCCAAAATCTGAGGGCCTGCTCAGTTTAATAAATAGTACCGTTTTGTACCTACCATAAATGTAGATGCTAAGTGTATACATTGCTGCAGTCATTACACTTGGGTTATCCTGTCGTCAGGCGGATCCCCAGTCGGCCTGAGTTCCAAAGTCTTGGTCTGGCGTTGGTTGCTGTCGCCTCCTCCCTGACATCAGTGCGACAGGGGTATATAAGATGCAGCTGAGGCCATTTTCTTCAGTTTTTCTTGTCCCAGATGTCAGGTGCCCCCAAAAAGGTAGGCAATTCAAATAATAAAACATACATAAGAAAAGCAATCAACAACTTTCAGTTACCAGCAAATACTCCCCATAGGTATTAAAGGATAGAAGACATGGGTACGTACCAGCAAGTAAGAGGGGAAGGAGGGAGGGTAACCTGGACTGCAGCAGTGTATACACTCGAACATCTACATTTATGGTAGGTACAAAACTGTACTATGTTCATCATATTACACTGCTGCAGTCATTACACTTGGGTAGAATCCCAAAGCTGAGGTAGGGTGGCTGGTTCTATAAGGCATTAGGGGTGGCTATAAGGCCCTGCAGCACTGCAGTGGCGAAGCCAGCTCTGGATTTAGAGTACAGAGGCAGATGGTAATGCTTGGTGAAGAGGCAGATGGTAATGCTTGGTGAAGGTATGTACAGAACTCCAAGTTGCTGCTTTCAAAATGTCCTTGGTAGGTACTCCTCTGAGGTAGGCAGCTGAAGTGGCTGTTGCCCTGGTGGAGTGAGATCTAATGCTGTTAGGTACAGGCTCCCCATGGTGTGTATAGCAGAAAAGTATACAGTGTCCTATCCATTTTGAAATGGTCTGATTTGAAATGGCTTTTCCCTGTGCTCCTGCAGCATATGCTACCAATAATTGCTCAGATTTTCTGAAAGCTTTGGTTTTGTCCCAGTAGAAGCATAACTGCTTGTGTATGTCCAAAGAATGCAGTAGTCTCTCTCCTTTATTCTGTGGATTTGGATAAAAAGTTGGCAAGTGAATAGTTTGGTTTAGAGCCACAGTTGATACCACCTTTGACATAAACGTAGGGTTAGTTCTTAAAGACACCCTGTCTTGGTGGAAAATGATGAAAGGTTCCACTGCCACTAGTGCCTGCAATTCTGAAACTCTTCGTGCTGATGTTATTGCCAGGAGCAGAGCAGTTTTCCAAGAGATATATATTTTAAATCTGCTGTGTTAGCTGGCTCAAAAGGAGGTAAAGTTAATTTTTCCAACATGAAGTTGAAGTCCCAAGTTGGAGTAGGTGCTCTACGGGGCGGTCTTATGTTTTTAGCCCCTCTGAGGTACTGTTTTAGCAAAGGATTAGAGAAAATTGGTGGATCCGTGTTGTAATGAGCAGAGATGGCAGAGGCGTGGATCTTGATAGATGAAAAGGAGAGGCTTTTGTCCAGCATCTCAGTTAAATATTGTAGTATCCGAGGAATATTTGGGACAAGATGGTCAAGGCTGTGAGCCTGGTTCCAGGCACAGAATCTCTTCCATTTATCCGAATAGGCTTTCCTGGTACTAGGCCTTCTGGCCTCCAGAATGACATCCATAACAACTTTGGAGAGAGGCATTGCTTGCTTGACTAAGGAATCTTCCATGCAGCCAGGTTTAAAGTCTTTAGCTGGCTGTGAAGTATCTGATTGTTGTGCTGTTTAGAGAAGAAAGTTGCAGAATGGGCCTCCAGGCTTTGTCCTTTCTGGGAACCAGAAAGAGTCTTGAGTAAAATCCTTGTCCTTGCTCCTGTGGTGGTACCTTTTGAATAGCTCTCATGTCCATGAGTGCTGTAATTTGTTTTTGAGCATCTGCCCATTTATTTGATGGCAGATTTGGCATTCCTTTTAACCTTGGCAGAGTGTGAAAGTGGAACTTGTAACCTTGAGATACAATGTTGAGAACCCATTTGTCTTTGGTGATCATATGCCAATTGTGATAGAAAAGTGCCAGTTTTCCTCCCAAGGAGGCTGCCAAGAGAGAGCTGTTTGGCAGCTGTAGTGGGAAGTCATTGGGGCTGTTTTGTATATGGTTGGGGCCTGTCTTCCCCTTCTTTCTGGCCTGATGCACCCCATTGTCGAGGCCTGTAAGGACCTTGTGGTTGACCTCTACCTCTTGGATGTCTGTATCTGCCCCTTTGAGGTCTGTCTGTAACTGGAAAGGATCGATTCTTTGTTGGCCAATTTCTGCTAAATCGAGGAGGCTGAACCTGCAAGAAATCCTTCACCGTTTGCATAGATTTTGCCTTATCCTCCATTTTCTTTAATACCTCTTTTGCCTTAACTCCAAACAACACATCCTGCTGCAAAGGTGCATCCAATAGTTTTGCTTTAACATGATCTGGTAACGTATGTTCTTTTAACCAAGCATGTCTTCCAATGACAAAACCTGTAACTGCTGCTCTACAGGAGGCCTCTAAAGAATCAAAACCACATTGCAAAGTATGTTTTCCCACTTGTTCAGCTGCATGCAATAAATCCTGCATTTCCTTAAAATTAGGAAGATCTAAATCTGGAAGCATTTTTTGTTTCAACTGAGACATCAAAAATTGCTGATATTTTAGCATGTGAAACTGGCAATTTAAGGCCCTCATTGCTAAAGTTGCAGATGTATATACTTTTCTTCCCCATCTGTCTAATGCTCTGGAATCTCTGTCAGAGGGGACTGGATTCTTTGCTGATGAGGCCTTAACCCCTTTGGGTCCCTGAGAAATAGTTTCAGGGTCAGCAACAGGGCTTTTATAAAGAATTTTGTGTGAGTCAGGGACTCTGTAGTATCTGTCAGGCTTAACTGGGGCTGGAGGTAAAGAATCAGGATTTAAGCTGGATTCAGTATACACATCCACAATATCTAACACTGGCGGAATAGCAAGGGGTCTGTGTTGAGGTAATAAAAGGAAGTCTCTGAGCCTTTTCTTGGATTCTGACTAATCCTGGCCTTCCCAATGGAAATGTTCCCTCATGGTATGTAAGGTTTCCCAAAGGAGTAGTCCTCAGGCAGACAGGCTGATGGAATTGATTCCTCAGCATCAGAATCCTCATAAGGGGATAAAGAGTATCCTAGGTCTGAGGATGAATCTGAAGAGATGGATACCTGGTCGGATGAGTCATAGTCTGCATCCTTTCTAGGCCTTTTATCAGGAGGGGGATGGGACCCCCTGATCAGAGTGATTAGGTCTTGGGCCATTTTGAGCATTTGTTTCTTAGGCATGGAGGCCTGCCATGGAGAATGCTCTATTTGTTTCTTTGTTTTTAAAGGAAGTTTAGACTTAGCAGAAGATTTAATGCTTAACTGAGTAGGTCTGAAAACACCCTCTGAAGCTGCGGGTTGTTCAGCTACTCCGGATCCCTCTGAAGGGTTAGTTTCGGTAGGCTGAAAATCTTGTGCATCCGAAGGCCCAGCCATCTCCAAGTGGGAGTCAGAGGCGGCCTGTGGTTCTACAGAAGTGGTAGTCAGGGGCTGCGAAGGCGCCTCGCTGAAAACCAGAGAACCGGCGATTGGCCTAGAAGAGGCTTCGTCGTCAGTTTTGGGCCTCGGATGCCTATCCTTGTCTTTGCGCTTTTTATGCATTCCATTCGTCGGAAATTCCGACGGCATGGTGTAATTGAATTTTCTGCCAAAATAATGGGCAAAATCAAACCAACGTTTAATAGTGCGCTTGTTAAAGCTAGCACAAAAGCAACAATCAGTGATGTCGTGGTCTGGGCCTAGGCATGGGATACAATAAGAATGGAAATCCTTATGAGGTATTTGCTTCCCACAAGAAATACAGTTATTAACTTTTACTGACATCGGTCTGAGGCAAGAAAAAGTTTCCCCAATGGGGTACTTAGCTTTGTAGAAGACTTCGGTTCTGGATTCGGAATGAAAATCTCAGGAGTCGGCCGACTGGCACTTGCGAACTGCTTTTGCTTCGGGCACCGCGCGGCAAAAAAGACTGAAGAAAATGGCATTGTCTGCATCTTATATACCCCTGTCGCACTGACGTCAGGGAGGAGGTGACAGCAACCGATGCCTGACCAAGACTTTGGAACTCAGGCCAACTGGGGAACCACCTGACGGCAGGATAACCCAAGTGTAATGACTACAGCAGTGTAACACGATGAACATCTACTGGTCTGTAAATCAACCAAGATTCCTGACTTCAAAGTCTGGTACATAAACTGGCACTGCAAAATAAATCAACAGAGTCAACTGACCACTTTACTAGCTCATATAATAATGAGACTGTGCGGAGGTAACTTTAAGAGATATGCATTGATAACTACATACCAAAATATGCAAATGTAATCCTGTTAGAAAAATATGTATTAATGTATATGTTTAGTGCTTATTAGAAGCTAAAACGTTTAACACATTTCATTCTATTTTATGTACAGCTTAATTCTGTATGAAATGATAAGATGCTTTTTCAAACTGCAGTATGCTTTCTGAAATTGCAAGATGCTCTCTGACCTAGTATTTGCTAGCACAGCAAAATTCATGTTTATGCCTTTTGGAAATGTACTGAGAAGCAGTTGATTATCTGCTAGGTCAGGAAAATGAATGAATAGAACAATACTGTTTTCTATAATGTGATTGAATAATCAGCCCTATTTGTGTTATGAGAACATGCACAGCTGCGGAAAAGAAGAGATACATCAAACAAAGACTGCTTGAAGAAATGAACTGTAATCTGTACTTGCTTTGTGCTCAAATTAGCCATAGTACCTTGAATGGTAACATTGCAGAGTGAGAAGTTGTATCAGACCGGTGGTCATCAAGGCCACGTTGTTTTTCTTAGGAAGTTTTTTTATAAACTTGATATGCCAGCAGAAAATCATGGACAAACAGCTGCTGTGAAATAATACTGAAAGAACTTGTGATTTATTATGTCAGCTTAGTAGGCAATACCTTGTAAGAAATGTATAAAAATAGTTTCACTTCCTGATTCTAGTTAGACAAACTCTGTATTAGCACTTTTTTGTCTCCTTGCTGCAAGATTAAAGTGCCTTAACTTGAACCTGCCATGTGTTGATCATTTTGAAGTCATCTTTCCTTTGACAGATTGGTCCTTCGGACCGGAACTCTCACTTCGCCTCAGGTCAGATGGGTCAGGTGGCATGAAACCGTACAGGGAAGAAATCACATCGGTTCTTCTGCTTTGAAAGACCTCCGACTGAATTGTCGTTCAAAAGAAGCCAGCCACTTTTCTGATCTGCGACTGGAGGACGAGTCGGTATACGAACCAGAGACGGTCAATCACTGAGGCTCAGGTAAGGTAAGATTTACATTTTTTCTGTTTTAGATCAGGGACTTGATTGGAAATATCTGTCAGGAGATTTGTATTGTACAAGTCAGGGACAGAAAGATTGCAGTCTTGTCATAGATCAGGGAAACAGAATAGGTAAGACAGTTATTCTAGATAAAGTGTGAAACAGAAAATCGTGGTACCACGTGAGAATAAGAAGGGTTATGTAACATTTTTTAACAATCAGAACAATATGGGTAATAAGTGCACAAAAAGTTCCCAAAACCCACCGCTAACCGAAGATGCAAAATATATGCAATCACAGCGTGCCGACAGTGTTAGATACTATACAAAATGAGTTAATAAATATGAATTTAATGTCAAATTAGAAAAATCCTTGCTTATTAATCTTGTCAGACAGCTTAAAGCTGATGCAAAATGTCAGGTAAAAAAGCAACATCAATTGGGGGTTCCTCAGGCAGAAAAGGTGGATTGATTAAGCAAACCGTAGGGAGCAAAAAGTAATAATTCAAAAGCTATGTTTCTAGATAAAGAAGACAATAATTTGGTAATTGCATCAGCCCCTCCACCCCTTCCGCTTCCTGCACCGTAATATGAAGCGAGTGGACAAGCTGGTCCACCTCCGCTATACCCGGCTGTTACCGCAAAGCCAAAACCGTATGTTAAAGATCCCATCGAGACCAGGTCTTGAACACGCAACTTAAGAGGAGATACTGAGTTATATGAAATAAACAAAAATTCACGAGCTATGAGTGAAGAAGAGATATGTCAACTCATAGAAGTACCAAATCCACAGGCAGGACAGGACCCGACTCTCCTAGTATATAGACAGTGGATACCGGAAGACATCCGGAAAGCCACGGAGGGAACTCCCCATCCAAAAGTTAATTTTAGAAAATTCTGAGAAGACTTACAGGGCACGAGGTTAAGTTATCATTTAAATGGAGAAGAAGTAGAAAAAGTAGTCAGATAGATCATAGGTCCAGATTGGCACATGATCAGTGGCAACTGGATTCCCCGTGACGCAGAACACAAGCCACTCCCACATAGCAACGCAGAACTGGATAACAGAGTGAAAGGTCTAACAGACCGAATCTCTGAGAAATGGAAGCCTAGGGCAGACTGGACTTGCATTAAATCAATGCATCCAACAGAAGGTGAAACTGTTGACAGATATTATGCTAGATTATTACAGTGTTTTAATAACCATTGTGGAATGCAGGTACCTGAAGATCAAACACATGATTCCCCATATCAGCAGCAATTAAAGAATGCATTTTTGAAAGGCAGTATTTTGCCTATAAGCAGCTTTATTACAAAGTACATGGTAGACCATCATACAAGTAGATTACAGTCACTACTTGAATATGCTAGGCATGCCGAAAGGTATTTTAACAGTAAAAAGAAAAAGAAAGCCCAAGTATTTGCTGTAGAAGACGGAGCAGAAGTTTATGTAGAACACTCCGGAAAAAAGGGCAAGAAAAATGCCCAGGGAAACAAACAATCTGATAAACGATCAGAAGAGTTTGAAGAGAGAAAGAAAAGGGGTGAATGTTTTAAATGCGGAAAAAAAGGGACATTTAGCAAGGGATTGCAAGCAAAACAAGAAGGTGGCCATGGAAGATAAGGAGGGTGAGGACTGACTACATGATAGTCAAGAATCACTAGAAGGGAATAACCAAGAAAAGACAAATGCAAATGTGACAGAGGGAGTAGAGAATGTGATAGAAAAAACAGAGGAAAGACAAGAAATCACTGATGGTGAAGTAAGTGAAATTTTGGACTTGGCATTATTGAGCCTAGAGCTCTATTTAGTAGACACAAAACCGGAAATTACACTTCTGGTAGAGGGGAGGGAAGTTAAATTCCTGTGCGACTCAGGGGCTTCACGAACCCTGATACATCCTTCCAAACTACCAGAAAATTCAGAATCACTTGACTACATATTAGTGAAAGCAGCTAACGGACAGCTGTATCGGGAGCCACTCTCCCATAACATAGCAATAACTGACCCTGTTTCAGGGATGACCCAGAAAAGCAAAATTATTGTTTCTGCAAAATGCCCAGTGAACCTTTTAGGCAGAGATCTTATGCAGATATTTGGCATAGCAGTAGTACCGACTATGCAGGGTATGGAAGCACAGTGACAAATGGATACTTTTGTGGTGCGACCGGAGGGTGAAACATTTTATTGGTATAGCCAGGACTTAGTTACGACTGGTCCAGGGGCAGTAACCGAAGAACTGATTAACATAGCCATCAATAAGTCTCCCTCCCTTGACACTGATAAACAGCATTTGTTACACTGTACTCTGTATTACTGTAGCACACCAGGACCTGATAAGGAATATGAGCAAGAACTGTTTAAAAACCATGCAAACAGATTAGTATTATGTAATCTGTACTGGGACACAGAAGGGAACAGTGTAGTTAGCTATTCATTGCCCCAGGAATTCTTTGCACTCTATAAATCTAATCGATTACCACATGTTAGTTTAAAGACAAGAATGTGAAATGGGCAGATCTTGGAGAAAAAGTCACAAAGTGGGAAAAACAAACAGAGTTAGAATTATCAGAACAGGGAATACAAAAGCAGAAGTTAAATTGGATAACGCAGACACACCCAGCTGTACACTTGCAGTCTAATGAGGACAGCTGATTAGCACTCTTACTAGAAGAAGGAGAAAAAGCTTTACGGAGCATACCAGAAACTCTCTGGTCAACAGGGAAATCAGATGTAGGACTAATTCGTACAGCAGGACCAGTTACTATTACGCCAAAATCAGCATTTAGACCTCAAAAGAGACAGTATCCCTTAAGGAAGGATGCAGAAAAAGGAATCAAACCTATAATAGCAGCTTTACTTAAGGAAGGAGCACTGGTAGAATCTCCCGATTCACCATGTAACACACCCTTATTTCCTGTTAGGAAAGCAAACACAGAATGGCGTATGGTCCAAGACTTACAAGCTGTAAATGACGCAGTAATACCTAGAGCACCTATGGTGCCAGATCCACAAACCCTATTGAATGATTTGAAGCCTCAACAGAAGTATTTTTCTGTGGTAGATATTAGCAATGCATTCTTTTCGATACCGATACACCCTGACAGCCAACATTGGTTTGCATTCACATTTCAGGGGAAAAGGTATACATACATGCGACTACCACAGGGTTATTGTGAAAGCCCAACAATATTTGCACAAGAGATGGCAAGCAACTTGGCAGGATTTAGCCCACCAAGAGGCAGCCAAATTGTACTTTATGTAGATGACATCCTGCTGGCAGTCCCCACCCAGCAAGAACGTAGAGAAGATACCATAGCATTATTACAATTTTTTAGCCACTCAAGGTCATAAAGTAAACAAAAACAAATTACAGCTTTGGAGAAAGCAGGTTAAGTGCCTGGGATATGTAATATCCAAAGAAGGCAGAACATTAGATGAAGATTGGAAAATATCAATTTTACAAGCACCCAAACTGACTACCAAGAAGGAAATGATGTCCTTCCTGGGCACGACTAATTTCTGTCGGAGTTGGATTCCAAACTATGCCTTGGAGTCTGCTCCATTGACCAACTTGATATACAAGAAGCCTATGGCAGCACAAGATTTATTACAATGGACACCAGAAGCAGAATCAGCTTTCTGCAAACTGAAACAACTGATAGCATCCTCATTAGTTTTAGGATTACCAAACTATCATAAACGTTTTTTCCAAACTGTAGATTGTAAACAAGGTTACATGACATCAGTATTAACACAGCAGCATGGGGATAAGCAACGCCCCATAGCTTTTTATTCATCACAGCTGGACCCAGTGGCATGATCCCTGCCCCACTGTGTACAAGCAGTAGTTGCAGCTGCAATGGCAGTACAAGCTTCGGCCTCAGTAGTGTTGTTCCACCCTCTCACATTGAGAGTGCTTCATGCAGTCACAATTATTTTACTGCAAGAAAAAGTAGCATATCTTTCTCCCGCTAGATATCTTTCCTGTATGACTATACTCTTGAGCCAACCTCATATGACAATTGAACGATGTACAACTTTAAACCCGTCTACCTTGCTCCTGACCCCTGCGGATGGCACACCACACAGTTGCCTGCAGGAGATTGAGCAAAAGACACTGCCTAGAAAAGATCTAACGGATGTTCCCTTGGATGATGCCGAGGTGACATATTACGTGGACGGCTCATGCAGAAGGGGTCCTACAGGACAGAATCTAGTGGAGTATGCAGTAGTTTCTGATACTGCGATTTTAGAAGCGAAGTCTTTACCTCACAACTTATCTGCACAAGCAGCAGAATTGATTGCTTTGACAAGGGCATGTACCTTGGCAAAGGGTAAATGTGTGAACATTTTTACTGACAGCCAGCAGGCTTTTTCTACTGTACATGTTTTTGCACAACAGTGAAAAAATAGAGGAATGATGACATCTACTGGTAAACCGATTAATCATGCACAATTTATTTTAGATTTGTTAGAATCTATTCAGTTACCTCAGAAAGTAGCTATTTGTAAATGCGTAGCTCATACCAAGCAACAGGATAGGATGTCAAAAGGTAATGCGGGAGCTGATATAGCTGCAAAACAGGCAGCTTCAGAAGTATTTCTTTTGAGTGAGGAATTACAACCTTCTGAGATTTTAGATTTAGAAATGTTAAAAACGATGCAGACACTTACTACAAATGTAGAAAAGCAGAAATGGATAAAACGAGGAGCAATTCTTGAAAAAGGGCTGTACATCTCCAAAGAAGGAAAAACAATTTTGCCGTCTAGCTTGTTTAGATATGCAGCTTTGTTGAGCCATGGGCAGTGCCATGTCTCAACAGGGGGGATGGTACAGTTAGTGAACCAAGTGTTTACTGCATATGGATTTACAAACTGCACAAAAAATTTTTGTGCAGCATGCCATGTTTGTAACAGGCATCATGCACAAGGGGCATTGAACCCTAAGCAAGGGAGTTTCCCCAACACCGCCGTACCCGTTTCATACTATCTGTATGGATTTCATAGAAATAAACAAATGTGAAAATAAGAAATATTGTCTTGTCATTATAGATATGTTTTCCAAATGGGTGGAAGCTTTTCCGACCAAAAATCCAGATGCAGCTACTGTTGCAAAAGTCCTTGTTAAAGAAATTATTCCTAGATTTGGCATACCGGTAAAGATTTACAGTGACAATGGTACACACTTTGTAAATCAAACCATACAACAGTCGAGTCGATATTTCAGAATTTCCTTAAAGAACCATTGTGCATACCACCCCCAATCCGCAGGATTAGTAGAGGCGCATAATGGGGTTTTCAAAAACAAACTTAGGAAATTGATTAGTGAGACACAGAAGAACTGGGTGCACTGCCTGCCTCTGGCACTGTTGAGCATGAGAACTGTTCCAAATGCAAAGGGGTTAACATCTTTTGAAATACTGTTTGGGAGGGCATATTATATACCTCAGTGGAAACCTCTCATGCCTACAAACCAGGAAGCTAACAGTTCCCTTGCAGAGTATGTGAGACGACTTTTAAGTAATAAACAACTTTTGCAGTTAAATTCTGTTTCAGATAAAGAACAAACCAGACCATCGGAAGCAGCAGTAGTCCCAGGCATGTGGGTCTGGGTGAAGGTTATCAAGAAAAAGAACTGGACCACACTGAAGTGGGAAGGGCCGTACCAAGTGCTACTGTCAACACACTGCAGTCAAGATCGCAGAGCGAGCATCCTGGATTCATCTGACACACTGTAAATTGGTTAAAAACTTTGAACTGGACAAAAAACTTGTTACTGTTACACAAGAACAAAATGCCCAGATACGGTGCAAACAGAAATGCTGAACAACCTCAGAAGTATTGCATGATCATTCTGTTGGCCATACTGATAACATTAATCTTTTTGTTGTGGCCTTTCCTTTTTGCAGCCACACAAGCTGAACTGAATAAATGTGAATCATTCATAGACTGGTAACACTTACCAAGCAATTAAATATGTGTATGCTGAAACTTTTAATGTTTCGAATTGCTGGATCTGCACAGCTATACCAACAGCATACGGGGGATTATTAATGACTGCTGTCCCCCTAGGGGTCAATGAGACCTGGGAAAATTTGCTTTTTGATACTACAACCGTAAAATCACAAGACAAAATAGCATTGTACCTGCCTGTTACACAAAAGGGAATTGTATGTTTTTTACAAAAATGATACTGTTCAGTTAAGTTGGAGTAATTGTAATGTGACTGTTCCTTACAAATGTTATACCAAAGCCATTAATGCAGGTTATATCTGTGATGCAAACTATGACTCATATCTTGAGTCGATCCCATAAGACTATTGATGAGATACAACGTAATCCTGTTCTTTTAAAACAACTATCTATTATTGATAAGAAAATGTTTCATGCAGGGCAAGTGTATATTAATACTAAAGTAGAGAACTGTTATTTTGTTTGTGGGAAAAAGTCATACAAATGGTTACCTGAGAACTGGTCCGACAGTTGTTTTTTGGGTTACCTGGTTCCGTCCATACGACACACTGCAGTTTTGCCTCAAGGAAGAATTCGAAATGTCAGAGAGGTCACCAAGAAAACTGGAAATCTAATCAGAAGGCCTGAAAATCCAGTGGAACGAATCGAAGCAGGCTGGAGAAACCATAATTCCGTGAAAAACAAAGATAAACTGACACACATGGACTTGAGTGGCACTACTATATCGTGGGCAGGTATAGCCCCTGCATATGGCGCAGTGAAATCGATTTGAGAGCTGAGAAAACTGTCCAAACTTCTTGAAGTAATGAGTAATGCAACTTTTTCTGCTCTTGAGTTAATGACTGATGAACTGAACGCTATGAGAACTGTGGTGCTTCAAAACCGCATGGCTCTTGACTTCACCCTAGCGGCGAAAGGTGGTACATGCGCTTTAATAAAAGAGGAGTGCTGTTCGTATATTCCTGACAACCAGCATGAGATAAACGACCATCTTGAGGTGATTCAGCAAGTGTCGGCCATGACCAAACCAGGCCCAAACCCACTGACAGACTTTTTCCAGAATTTGTTTGGGGGGTGGGGTAGCATCCTAATGAACGTCCTGATTGCCATTTGTGTGGGATTACTCCTACTAGGAGTGTGCGTTTGTTGTGGTATTCCCTGCATGAAAAGATTGATCAAAGATTTTATAGACATGTCAGTTTCTGAGACTTTATATCAAAGTACTGAAATTGAAGAACTGCTGAAAAATTAAACACTTTCATAAGTTTAAACTGAATGACTCTCTTAACTGCAAATTCTGAATAGAAAGAGATTAGGAGAAGAAGCAATTGTTTATGCTTTTGAAAATAGAATAAAAAGTATTAACGGGAGGAAATGTTAGAAAAATATGTATTAATGTATATGTTTAGTGCTTATTAGAAGCTAAAAGGGTTAACACATTTCATTCTATTTTATGTACAGCTTAATTCTGTATGAAATGATAAGATGCTTTTTCAAACTGCAGTATGCTTTCTGAAATTGCAAGATGCTCTCTGACCTAGTATTTGCTAGCACAGCAAAATTCATGTTTATGCCTTTTGGAAATGTACTGAGAAGTAGGTAATTATCTGCTAGGTCAGGAAAATGAATGAATAGAACAATACTGTTTTCTATAATGTGATTGAATATGAATAATCAGCCCTGTTCATGTTATAAGAACATGCACAGCTGCGGAAAAGAAGAGATACATCAAACAAAGACTGCTTGAAGAAATGAACTGCAATCTGTACTTGCTTTGTGCTCGAATTAGCCATAGTACCTTGAATGGTAACATTGCATAGTGAGAAGTTGTATCAGACCGGTGGTCATCAAGGCCATGTTGTTTTTCTTAGGAAGTTTTTTTATAAACTTAATATGCCAGCAGAAAATCATGGACAAACAGCTGCTGTGAAATAATATTGAAAGAACTTGTGATTTATTACGTCAGCTTGGTAGGCAATACCTTGCAAGAAATGTATAAAAATAGTTTCACTTCCTGATTCTAGTTAGACAAACTCTGTATTAGCAAGTTTTTGTCTCCTTGATGCAAGATTAAAGTGCCTTAACCTGAACCTGCCGTGTATTGATCATTTTGAAGTTATTTTTCCTTTGACAAATCCAGTACTTTCTCTACAGGCCATAATTATATTTTTATTATAATTTCATCAAATCAAATGATAAAATAGTGCCACACACCATTCTGCTCTCTCCTGGCACAAGGGTTGTAGGCATGAGATAAAGTTTTACGACCTTTCCTGATAACTACAATCTATTCACCTTGAGCTCAACAGGAAACAGGCACTGAAAATAAATACTGATAACTTCAGTTAATAGGGAAAATCTGAATTTGTGGTTCAGACTCAAACAGTGTATGAAATGCTGGTCCAGAACAAAATTTGTAATAAATGTTATGCAATAAAGCAGTGGCTTATTGTGCTTATCACAGCAGAATCCGCAGCCAGTGATCCTCACACCTGTTGGTTTATGGTACTTATCCAGCTCAGCTCATGCTGTCCTACTATTTTACATTGGTATCTACACCTAGCAACATTACTATGCAACAGGAATAGTTCTTCATAAATGTATTGCATTGTACATATTAAATTGTGTTGACTGTAGAAAACTCTGGTATATATAAAAAACAGGTTACTCTGCAATGTGTCAGAGTCCTCTGTACTAACGTCCACTAATGTCATGTCAATGAAGTCTTCAACAGGAGACTCATTTCCTTCCTTAACCATATCAGAGTCCAGTGAACACACATAATGATGGCTAACCATCATAGGCTGACACACACACTTAGTGGGTATAAAATGCACCTGCACCAGTAGCAGGCCCAAAAGCAGCCTGGAGTCTGGTGAAGCTTTGAGTGAGAGAAGAGAAATAAATATGACAAACAGACAACATCCCTATAACATGATGTCTGTCAGTTGGTGCAGAGGTTTAAGGCTCTGAGCTTTAGTTCCTGTGGTGCAGGGTACGATTCCCACAGCCCTCATTTACCTACTGTAAGACCTCGAGCAAGTCACTAAACCAGGCACTGCTCTCAAGTTATTCCTGGAAAGGGACTGTGCGGCCTACCTGGTTAACAAATAGGTATTATTATTATTATTATTATTATTATTATTATTATGATTATTATTATCATCATCACTAAAAGCAGTATGATACTGCACATGTACAAGCATACACATACTGCATACAAAGCCTCATTTAACATTCCTAATGGAAGTTATATAAACATGCAAAGAACTCCACATGATATCCAACAAGCAGAAAACAGTAAAATGGTCAGCATAAGCACAGCCACTACTTCAATGCTCAAAAGTTACCATGAATATGCAATATGGATATGGTGCAATCAGCAGATATGGCCTCTGTAACCCAAGTATTACAACACTGTGGAAGGGGCCTATCAAACAGGAACTGCATACATCAAGTCCAACAGTTATATTCATGAACAGCTCAGACTAAGAGTTGTGATACAATTCTCACTAGTAATAACTGTGATATCTGTGCGTGCTTATCAGGATGGTGGGAAAATAACACAGACATTCAGCATATACTCTAAAAGCTAGGAGAACTTTAGTCAGAATAAATGCTCTAAAAAGGTATGACATGCAACTTCTTGTAGCTATATGAATAGCATTTAAAGCCTCATGGCTCACATCTTTGCATACCCTTTTTAATTATATGCATCTATACAAGGTTTGCAACATTGCACAGTACTGCAGGTTCATCAAACTGTAGATCAAGGGGAAAACAGAGTACTGATACAATTTATAAGAGATCCAAACTTGCCTCCGTACCCCATTGTAAGACCCATGCTAACACCAGTTTTCAAGAATGTTTGCAGCAAGTTTTGATGTCTCTCCCACCTCACTTCTCGAACTGTGGTTCAACAAAACTGTTGTGCATTATATAAACATATATTATACTCAGCCTACAAGGTAGAATGTATTATGTTACATTACATGATCATTTTAAAATTGGCATTAGGATAGAGTTAATGCCAATATAAGAATGTTGTATGCTTTTTACATCAAAACAATTTTGCAAATAACATTATAAGCAATTATGATACAGAGGGAAGTTAAAGAAAATACCACTATTGTTGGAGAATCAGTGAAGAGAGTGCAATTATTAGAGTCACCTGGGGTTTTATGAGTAGGGCAAATTGTGTTCCCTGATGGAACAGTAACAATAGTAAAAGTAAGAGCTGCACCTTAAGGAATACAATGAAACAGCAACCGCTTTGTTAGTAATTTCCTCTCTTAATTAAAGATTTCTTCAAAACTGAGCATTAAAGCAGTACAATAATTAAAGGATCAACAAATTATAAAAATAAATGTAAACTAATCATAAAACTATTTTAGTTTTTACCAAGCTATGTGCACTCATCAAAACTAACCAATGTCCGTCTCAATCAGGAAAAATAAGGAAGTCACAGTTAAATTTAGTGAGATGGCAAGTGTACAAGGAAAATATACATCTGTAAATATACCATTATCAGTTAATAAGAATGCAAAGGGCAACTACAATTGTAATATACATTATTTTCAATAAATCATGACAAATTACATGTAGTGTGTGATGATCTGTGTGACAGTTACACCGTACAGTTGAGTGGAATTTGACAGTACTGGAAATAAGTTATGTTAAGCAAAAGATTATGTAAGTGATAAGTGCAGACCGGTACAATAGAAAATGCCACATTAGGGGCAGTAAGAATGTTGCTAGTGGAGAAAGAGAGAGCAATGTAGTTCAGGTTAGGTGATACGGTTGGAGGACAACAATGACATTTGGCTTATGAAAGGAGGTGGGCATTTAGCAGAGTCCTAAATTTTTACATTTTGGGGGAAGATATGATGTCCTTTATTTGTGGGAAATACTTTCCCAGAGTTCTGGACATAGTGCAGCAAAGCAATGATTGGTACAATGAAGCTTAGTTATGTAAGCTGCAGTATGGAGACAGAGTGTTTGTGGTTTCCAAGGCTCTAAGAGGAAGGTATTAGCTACTAGGGGATAGAAGGTCTGGGTTAACCAGGAGAATGAATAGCAGGCATAATACTAAAAGTAAACCAGTCATAAAACTCTTAATGGCAATGCGGTGATACCAACAGAAGAATTATTAAAGACAAACTAGCTGAATTAATCTTCTTTATCTTATACTGCTGTTTACATAGGCAAAAGTAGGAGAAAGCTATACCAAAGCATTTACAAGCAATGGCTCAACTTCAAGAGTTATTCTTAGTTTGGCTACTTTGCCTGAAAGTTACAGAGAAACTGCTGCATTTAAAGCCAGCCACGGTTAAAACAATGAAATAATGTAGCGTTCTGTACTTCTGCTCATTATTTAAAGAACAAGAAACCTCTTGTTACAGTTCTCACACTTTAGTAGAGTTTCAAAGCAAAACTGTTAACACTGCTCCTATTAATTACATTGTGTCTGCTAGTTTTACAGGAGTGTAGTATCCAGATTATGTGGTTTCCCTGCACTTGAGCACTAAAACCAGCATTTTTACATTAAGAGGGTTTTCTGACTGCACTTCTGTAGCAGAAGTGAGCTGTAGTAAGCCTATATGAGTTGGGGCTGCTGGCTGAAAGCTTATTGCATGTTTTCCTAATTGGTCTGTAGGCCTTGCAGTTGTAAACATTTTTTCCGAGTCTTTAAAAGTCAAGTGTTTATGTATGCTGTTCTCCTTGCAGTGGAGGTTAGCACTGGCCTGTATAGATACAAACTCTTTCAAGTTAAAAATTTTCCATACAATAACTATCTCTGCAACCTTCCCCAGTCCTCCCTGCTTCTATGGGTGCATATACGTCGTATGCAGAGCAGCATCACCTTGTTGGACAGTTGCAGCTCACACTGAATATAGCACCCATTCTTTGTCTCCGTGCTATCATCCCAGACTAGTTAAATCTCCCCACTCTTCTCCCTGGTTAAACTCACAGTAAAAAAAAAAAAAAAAAAAAAAAAAAAATCATTTAATCTGCATTTAAAGCCAGCCACGGTGGAGAGGCACTTTCCTGTAATCTCTCTTGCCAGTCTATTGTATTGGGCATCCTAAGGCAATTTAACAATCATCTTATGTGTACTCACAACCACTTAATCCCAAAACAAACCCAGTATGTCAGAGATATAATTACACTACGAAAACTGAGACATGACTCTCACATACTTACAAATCAAAAGACAAACATGATTCAGCACATGCAGATCATTTCCCTGACTAAATAAGGTCTCGATACATAAACCCACATATACGGAGGTACTTTCACAAGTAACTTACCAAAACCTCAGAGGCCTCCAATTTGATGCCATCAGAAACCACTTGCAAACAAAACTAAGTCAACACCAGCCCCTACACATAAAAATACACATCACAATGTCTCCACAAGCAAGCCCCTAAGGTGAAACACCACACATTAAAACATCACAGAGTGGTGCAGCGGTTAGCATCGCCACCTCACAGCAAGAGGGTCTCCTGTTTGATTCTTAGCTGGGGTACCTTCTGTGTGGAATCTGCAGGTCTGCCTTGCATTTGTGCAGGTTTCCTCCATGTGCTCCAGTTTTCTCCCACATTCCAAAGACATGCATCTGGACCGTTTCTCCTCGGACCTCCTCTGAAAATGGGTTCTGCCCCAGTCAGACTTTGATGGTAAACAAAAGTTAAATAAATAAATAAATAAATGCTGGTCATAGGAAACTCAATCATGAGAAAGAAGAATGCCATCCTCACCAGGTTAGATAAAGAAAGGCTTACAGTCAGTTGCCTTTTAGGAGCCAGGATTCACCAGATTATGTAGGCACTCAGGACACTCAACCACAAGTACCAGTATGACTCAGTTATACTACATGTGGGTGTGAATGACCCAAGATGTACCTCCTTGGACTAGATGAAGAGGGACATGATGGACCTCTCTGAATACATGTCACATTCTACCCTAACCAAAAATTATATCACAATGCAAACAGAAAATTATTGACTTTAATAACTGGCTTAGCTACTAGTGTCATTATTTCTCAGCCTGGGATGACATGATTGACAGACCACACATCTTTGCCAGAGATGGTCTGCACCTGTCACTGCTAGGCTTTAGCATACTGACAATGGCATCAGCCACCCCTCATACAGCCTTTTTTAGTCCGTGCCAAACCAACAGACCTACCAGCATAACAAGTACTCATTGAAAGCTTTCCTTGCCCTGGAGAATGCTGACATCTATGCAGTAGTTACAGAAATGTGGTTCAAGGTTAGAGAAAGCATACCAGCAGTGCAAGGCTACAATGTCTATCAAACATTCAGGTCATCAGCTGAAAAGGGGAAAAAATGAAAGGAGCAGGTGCTTCACTTACATAAAAAACAATAACACCAAGATTGGTCAAGCAAGATAACTCACTTGAGCTACTCCATGCCCTGCTGACCACAGGTAAAATCACTGACCATATCATCGTTAGATACAGGTCCCCAGCCATGAACCATGAAAACCACTCCACATGCCTGAAGTAACTAGAATCACTAACCATGTAGTCCAAAGATTCAGTCCAATGTAGAGCTGAATCTTTAGTTTGAAATCTTCTGTTAAACCTGATACCTTTAATGTTCTTATTGGATTTAATACTATTAGTAACTGGGTTCTGTAACTAATGCAAAAAGTAAAGGTGATAATGGACAGCCTTGTTTTGTGCCTTTTTGTAATTTAAAGGAATTCGAATGAAAGAACATTTTGACAAATTTACTGTATAATTTAGAAATTAATGTAATTAGCTCAGGTGAGAAATTAAACAGGTGCTTTAAACAGGTGTGACCAATTAACCGAGTCAAAAGACTTATCTAAAGCAAGACTAACTATAGAAAAATGTTTTTGTTACTCTATTAATGTATGTACTCTTATTATATTAACCCGTACTTGTCTATTTAAAATTAACACAGTTTGATCATTATTAATTAGTTTGGGTATAAGTAGATTCATTCTGTTAGCTAAAATAGACCTGAAAATCTTAGAGTCCACATTTAAAAGTGAAATGGGTCTGTACGATGAACAGTTTGTAGGATCCTTATCTTGTTTTAAAATAGGTGATATAAAGGAATGTTTTCATGATTGGGGGGGGGGGGACTTCAGCAGTTTTTTTTTTAATTTCTCTATAGACCTTAATCTAATATTTTAACTGCATCATCCATTAGTATTTTATATAGTTCTGGTATAAGACCATCTAAGCCTGGCACCTTATTTTTTTTTTTTACTTATTTGATCTTTTATTTTTGTTAACGTAAATGGTCTATCACTTTTTCATTTGTTCACTTGTTATTTTATTATTTACATTTTCCCTTATAAATGTTTCAGCTATATCATTATCTAGGTTATTTGTATTAATATTTGTACTTTCAAAAAATATTTTAAAACCCTCAAGAATACCTTTCATATCTGTTCTTATTATTGATTTGTTTGTGTCTTTCGGCTTTTCCCGGTTAGGGGTCGCCACAGCGAAACTCCGTTCCGCTAATGATTGGCAGTAGATTTTTACGTACTGGCTTGCCCGGCCTAACGCACAACCTTCAACAAAGGAACGCCCTTTCACGTGTGTCGCTACACAGAAGACACTAACTGAGAATCAAACGGGCAACGTCCAACTGTGAGGTGACAACACTACCACAGCACCACCACCACCGCAGTGCTCTTATTATTGATATGTGCTATAATTTCCTTGATATGATTTAGTTTGTTCATTTTCTTTGATCTAACAGCAACTTTATGCAAGCTTAAAGGATTTACTGAGTATGCCTGAAGTTTAAGTTTTTCCAGGTTTATTGAAACGTTATGATTTATAATTTCAACATATTTTGTTCATAGGTTCATAGGTTCATACTAGGCTATCTGCCCGAGGGCATTTACAAGCCTAGCCCATCGTTTTGTGGCTTACGCCACCCCTTTAGTATGGGGAACTATACCCATTATTTTGCTGTGCCTCTGTCGAGCAGTGACACTGAGGTAATCCCTGGGGTATATCTGCGATCTCCCATCCATTGGTCAAGATTTCTCTTGAACAAGGCCAGCGAGGTGCTCTGCCTCACATGTACCGGGATTTTGTTCCACAGCATAGGGAGTCTTTGGGTGATGAATCTATCCCTCCAGCATGTCCTATTGATAGCTGTGTCGAGGTTTAAGTCTCCTGCCCTTGTGGCTCTGATGGATCTAGATTTTTTGAGGTGAAGCATATTCATCAAATCTGGGTTTGACATGGCCTTGTATGTTAGGCAAAGGTCACCTCTGAGCAAGCGGTGGCGACTGAATAGAGCTGGAGTTCTTTCAGTCGGGCAGCATAGGACAGATTTTTGAGACCCTTTATCCTTTTGGTGAGGAACTTTTGTGGCCTCTTCAGCTGCTGCAAGTGTCGGGTCAGATACATTCCGAATGGGGCATTGTACTCAATCATTGGTCTGATGAGTGATGAGTAAAGGGAGACTATGACCTCCCTTGATCTAGATGAGAATCCCTTCATGATAAGGTGGGCAATGTAGAAGGTCTTCCTAACTACTTTAGCTACATGGGTGTCGAATGACAGACTACTATCAACCTGGGTCCCCAGGTCCCTGATAACTTCTTCTGTGCTCAGTGGATTGCCACCTATTTGGTAGCTAGGGGTAACCTTGTTTTTCCGAAGGGTATGACTATGCATTTTTTGGCATTTAACTTTAGGCCGTGGCTCTGGCACCAGTTATCCGTTTCTGTGACACCCTTCTGAAGGATATCTGTGTCAGATGTGTTTTCTACTATGGCGCCCAGTTTGCAGTCATCTGCAAACTTTGTCAGCCATAACCCTCCTGTGTTTGCTTGTACTTGGAAAAGTAGATGCCAAACAAGAGTGGGCCCAGGACTGAGCCCTGTGGGACACCACTTGTGACAGGCTTTGAGTCTGACATGGCGCCAGCAACTCTGACCCTGTGGGTTCTGTCACTCAGCCAGTTTGCAACCCATCTTGTGATGTATGGGTTAACATTTAAGCTGATGAGTTTTTCAATGATACCCGAGTGGGGTATTGTATCGAAGGCGTTAGCCAGATCGAGGTAGGCTGTATGGACTGCCTTTCCCTCATCAATGGCTTTGGTGACTGTTTGAAAAAGTCAACCAAGTTTAAAAGGCATGATCTGCCTTTGACAAAGCCAAACTGGGTTGGATCCAAAGTCTGCAAATTCCTATGTCTTTATTTATGAGGTCCATTATGATCCTCTCCATGGCTTTGCAGATAAGGCTTGTCAAGCTAATGGGCCAGTAATTTCCAGGGTCGGTGGAGGCACCGCCTTTGTGAAGTGGGACCACAGTTGCAGTCGCCACTCCTGGAGTGCGTATCCAGAGCTAAGACTTTGATTAAACAGCTGTCCTAGCTGTGGGTTTAATTCCTCATTGAGTTCGTGGAGCACACAGCCGGGGACACCATCAGGTCCCATGGATGCTGTGTTTTTTGCTTTCGAGAGAGCAGTTCTCACTTGGGCGCTGGAGATGTTTGGGGGCTGCAATCGTTTGGTATAGATATCTCACCTTTTGGGGGGGGAGAAGTTTGCACTGAACCTGTCAGCCAGTATGTTGGCAATGTCTGTAGGATCAGTAATCTTCACATCATTTTGAACTAGTTCTGAGCATATCTGGGAGTTTCCTCCTAGGTTTCTAACATAGCTAAAGAAGGCCTTATGATTGTCTTTTGAGTCTTTAGCAATTTTTCTCTCGAAATTTGCTTTGGATGATTTTATGAGAGCTCTTAGTTTTTTACTTAGTGATCAAGGGTGTCTTACCTTTTAAGGATTTTGCTCTATCTTGTAGTAGCTTCTTCCTTTTGTTGTAGAGTTTGTTTATGGCTGGGGTCCACCAGACTGGACGCTTGCCTTTGGTACAAAGAGTCTTTGTTTTGCTTGGGATTGCCTTATCCATGCAGTCCTGCAGGTGCTGGTAGAAGGCATTTGTAAGTGATTCAGCGGCTTGAGTACTGTTTTCTGCGGCTCGGGGCCTTAAAGGAGACCACACTAGTCTTTAGAAGTGTGAAGTCGGCTTTTGAGAAGTTCTTTACTGTGGTCTTTTTATTTCAGGTGGGGGTGGGATGAGGACCTCCAGCGAGATTAGTTTGTGATCTGATCTCACCAGTGAGGGGTATACTTCCGGTGTTGAACATTGTGCTCCCATGTTCGTGATGATGAGATCAAGTATGTTATCTCCTCTTGTGGGGATGGTGACTAGTTGTTCCATGGCATTTGAGTTTATGAATTCCAGGAACTTTTGGGCTAGGGTGTTTGGGCTTGAGTAGTGTTCCCAGTCTATATTAGGGTAATTGAAGTCACCTAGTATGATGGTGTTTGGTGATACATTTATCCCCTCTAGTGTTTTCAGGAAGGCCATGTGAGGTTCCTGAGTTTGTGAGGGTGGCCTGTAACATGCTACAATTTGCAGAGCAGTCTTGCCTATGGTTAATTGCACCTGGATGGTCTCCGATGCATCGTGCGTTGCCACCAGTCTTGAGGTGTGGGTGTCCTTGATGAATATGGATATCCCCCCTCCTTTCTTGGTATTGTCCGGATTTTGGGTCCGGAACGCATGATATGAGGTAAAACCTGATAGCGCTGGGGTGCTCTCAAAAGCCTTGAACCAGGTTTCTGTCACAGCACAGACATCGATGTTCTCCATACTGAGAAGGGCCTCGAGTGCGTGCATTTTGAGATTTAGACTTCTGGCATTGAGCAGCATTACCCTTAGTTTTTTTCCTTTTTGTGTTCTAGGGTGGTAGGTTTAGAATTTGAGCCTTGCCTAAAAAGGGCACTATGGGGGTGGCAAGAGCCTTTGCCAATATCCGGAATCCCAGGGGTGACAGGTGCAAGCCGTCCCTTGCGAAGCAGCGTGGCTTGTCCAGCATGTCATCCCAGGCAGACAGATACTGGATCCCCTTTGAATGACACCAGTGTTTAAGCCAATTGTTAAAGCTGATCATCTTATCTCTGTATTGTGGCATCATTCTTGGTGAAGGTAGGATACTGCTCAAGGTCAGGGTCATACCTGCCTGGGCTACATAATCAGAGAGCTCCTCAATGTCTCTTTTCATGTAGTCCAAGGAGGTACGTCTCAGGTCGTTTACACCAGCATGGACAATGACTGAGTCATATTTGTACCTGCTGTTGAGAGACCTGAGTGCTTGCGTTATGTGGCGGATTCTAGCGCCCGACAGGCAGCTTACTGTGACCTTCTCCTTACTCAGTCTGGTGAGCGGGACATCAGTGTGTCTGACTATGGAGTCACCAATGACTAGTGTGTCTGGCATTGTATTTAAGTTAAGCTCAGATTGACTGATAATGTTATTTGGTTTTACATTTAATTTTAAGTTTGTCTATTTTGGCCTGTAATGTATTAAATTATTTGTCCCATTCTCTTGGTTTACTAATATACCAACTTGTAACGCTTACATTTAAGTAAACCTTCAGTGAATACCACAGGACAATATCAGAAACTTCACCATTCATATTTACTTCTAGGAATTTTTTTTATATCTTTAATACACCAATCCTTGAATGCTTTTATTTTAATAGCGTATGCTGGTAATCTCCTGTGATGTATTAAAGTCAATTTTTAAAATAATATTAAAGATTACAGCATTATGGTCCGATAATGGACATAAAACTACTGAAACTTCTCTATGTGGTAACAGATTGTTTGAGACAAAAACTGTATCAACATTTGTTTGTGTTCCATATCTATATGAACAATGGGTACACTGAAGTGAGTTTTCCTTCGCACACACACACACACACATATATATATATATATATATATATATATATATATATATATATATATATATATATAGATAGATAGATATATATATATACACGCACACACACACATATCCTTTAAATTCATTAGCTTTACAAAAATTGTCAAGTGTTTGGCTGAAGATGTGATTCTAAGCTTTCCATCTGCAGCAGAATATTTGAGTAATAAAATACAAATCGCCAGATATTATGACTTCCTCTTTCATAAGTAATTTTTTGCACCTTTAGCTCCAGCCCTGGAATCCAATAAGAGTTCATTAGTCTATATACTTTTCTGTTCCACTCAGTTATAATAAGAAGTTATGTACCTACCATAACGTTCCATGTTAGTTGTCTTCTCTCGCCTTCTTTCTTGCTTGATACAATAACACAAGCATAAACAATACTTCCCAAAGGAAGAAGAAACTTACAGATGGAAAAGTTGATCAGATTTCCTTTAAATTTTTGTAAAATCCAAAATAATATCTAAGGACAGACATCAAGATAATGTAGCTTTTGTTTTGTTCTATCTGAATAGTTAGGAAAAAATACAGGAGATCAATCAATGGATTGATTGTTTTTTTTTTTAGGCGACCTTAAAATGGAATGATGGATTAGTTCTCAAAGATGTCTCTTTGAAAAAAAAAAATAGGGTAGAGTGAACCGAAGAGCATGAAGTTCAGACACCCTCTCCTGGCAGATTTTACCAGCCACTAGGAATAAGTTTTTCCAAGAAGATATTTCAGGGAACAAGAAACAGCTGGCTCAAGGGGAAAGATCAAGGATGTCAGCACTAAATTTAAATCCCACTGAGGAGGAGGATTCCAACTGAACTCTCTGAGAGCCTGCAGGAGAAATCTCTGAAATCTCTGCTAAGAAGTCCAGAGAAGCCTGAACAGGAGGGCATATTTTGCAATATTTGGGCCCACCAAAAGCGTTCCATTTGCTTGTGTAAATCCTTGTCAATCCTCCTGGTAGAGGATTTAGGTGCATTCTCTAACTGCTAACTAACTGGGTCAAAACCTGGCTAAGGAAGGAAGTGGGAAGGAAGTGCTGTGAGGAGTTGAAAGGGATTTGACCGGTGCAGTTGACCAGATTGGTGAATCAGTAGATCTGGCACATCAGGTCCACTGGCACTGCACCCAAGGTAGCAATGGAGGAGCGGGGAACCGGGAACCAAACTTGTCGAGGCCAGTAAGGAGAAGAGACAATGCTCTCTCAAAGCGGTAGCTTTCTGGATCACCTGAGGGGGATCAGAATGGAGGGAAGGGACAAAAGAAAGAAGTCCCTTAATCCTGGGGTCAGAAGCTCTGGGGGGGAGCCTGATATAGGGAAGAGCTGAAGAAGTCTGGACATTTGGTTGCTGGTATGACCTGGAAGGAGGCGTGTGAACACGATCCACTGAAGGGGCGCATGTAGAAAGGAGCCAGGGAAGAAATACTACCTAAAGACGCTAAGACCTTGCACCTTTAGAACCATTCTGGCCTGTACCTTTTGCTGTAGAATGATCTGTTTATGAGTCTCTGTGTTCTGTACTGCTTAGCTAACAAAGGGTAAGTGACATCCGAACAGTGTTTAAGTTTCTATAGACCCATATAGAGACTGGCCTTTCAGATAAGTGACTTGATCGCCAAAAGAGAAGAAAGGTCTATTGAGTACAAAAGGTCTATTGTAAGCTGATGCCTGGTGGTGGCTGACAGGAGCCAGTCATGACAGGAGGAAACACCTGGGGACCCACGGATCCACCTGTGATCACTGACCACTGCCATGCATTTTACCATGCACACTCTGGGGCTACTGGGGGACTGTAGGGCAGGGCTCTGCACTGAAATGACTGGATGGAATGACAAAGCTGAGAAATCTCCTGAATCTCCTGGGCGTTTGTGTGTTTTGAGTGCGCATCGCAAGAGATAGATCTATTGAGCACATCAGTTGTCCTTCTGAAGAAAGGGCAGAATGAAAGAGTGACCATCATGGAATCTTGTCTTCCTGACAGACTTGTTTGGAGCTGAGAGGATCAATATTGGTCTCCAGTCTCCGTCTTTGGACCAAAACAATCTTTCTTGGGCTTCTCCCAGCTCCTTCGGGATATCTCTCACCGGAGTCTGGTGAGTGATCTCCTGAGTTCAGCGAGCGCGAAATGCGGCTGAGGAAGTGAATCCGAAGGCCCGTAGAGTATCCATAGTCTAAGAGTCCTATCCAGGAGGATGGACGGGAGTCCTTAGGATGGGCAAGTTCGCGCTTTTGGGAGGAGCCACCGCCAGCAGCAGCGCGACAGAGCCACTTTGTAAGAAATTGTGACACCCACTAGGGTGAATATAAAGCTAGGGGCCTCCTGAGGGACTGGCTCTACAGAAAGGGACTGGCTCTCTGGCCTTACTAGGAGCTGTGCAAGGGGAATTGAGGCGAGGAGACACGGGGGAGAAGGCTGAGGCGAGATCCAAAAGCACCTCTAGGTACCAGTTGTTGGAGGCAGAGATCCCCCTTGGCCTCACAGAGGGATTGCTGTTTCAGAAGTTCATCCTTGGAGATCTGAAGTTCATCCCTGCCTCAAAGATCTAGGGATCCCTCTGGGATCAGACATCAAGTATCGTCATCAAAGCTCAGGTCCTCTACATGCTTCCTCAGGGGTCCTCAAGACTCCTCTTCTATGCGAAACCTCAGAGAAGATCTCCTCTGACATCAGGAGAATCTCCGTCCTGGGGAGACCTCCCTCTGGGTTCCCAATGGGCGGAAGTGGAGGAGGAGGAACTCGGTAAAACAGAGGGAGGCCCCGAGCAGTGAACAGAGGGGTACATACCAGTGGCCGCTACACTCTTCATGACTCAAGCCAGTCCGCTTCTCCATCACCGACTCTCCCGACCCCGAAGAGCTAGGTCCTCCAGCTCAAGACCCGAGGGGAAGTCTCGAGCAGACACAGGGGCCGAGCTCACAGCAGCCGAGGGAACCAAAGGAGCGAGGTTGGACAAGGGTCGATGCCACTCCAGGGGGGAGAGACGATGCCCTCCGAGGACGAATCCTGGAAGGAAGAGGAGAAATCCCCTAAGAAAGAGGAGATAAGAAAGGCTGAAGGAACAGAAGGGGTATCCGCACTCCAACTCCAAGAAGAACTGTACTCCAGACTCAACTCCAAACTTGAAACAGTGTGGACCAACAGTGTGGATAACAGGACGGGGTGTAGGCGGACTCCTGAGTAGCCTGTGTAGCAGTTGGGCCAAAGTGACTGACTGGAGCAATTCAGCCACTCTCTCTAGGTGGATGTCTGTGACAACCTGGATGATGCGAGATGCGGCTCCGATGGCTCGGGCTCCCGAAGAGCTCGGGCGGGAGCCGAGAGATCGCCCAAGGAAGGGAGACCTCGGCCTCTTCCTGGAATGGGTCATCGGCCCGATATTATGATCCCACCGGCACACCCGGCTTCCCGGCGGCCGCAGTCGGATCGTGTCAGCCGGAGCCGCGATACAGTGTCGCGATAGTAGCGGTGTGGGTGGTGCCAGCCGACACCCGGTCGGGCACGGGTGTCGGAGCCATCGTCGTGTGACGACACGCGCCGGGCGTCCGGTGGGGCCCGGAGCAGTGGGGAACCGGACCAGTGAATAAAGACAGGCAGGCACCGATAGCCAAGCCATCGGCGCCGGCTTAGTGATCAGAATCGGGCTCCAGCCGAGGCGATCTGTCGGAGTCGGGGCGAGCCACAGGCTTAGGGGCAGAAGCCTGGGTCTTGGGCCTGTTTTTGTTGGGGGGAATTTATTTGGCGGAGGAGAGCCGGAGAGCCTCCCCCTCAGATCAGACATTTCCTTCCTCCCTCTCTTTTCTCTCTGGCTGAAGGGGTGACAAAGACCTGTAGCAGGTGACAGAGTGAAAGGGGCCTAAGCAGTACAGGCAGAAGTGTGACCCCACTGTGTGAGACAGACATCTTCAGCGACAGTCACACTTCTTAAAACCTGAAACCCTCTCTTTTTAGACATTGCCAAAAAAAAACACACACACACCAGTCCAATTAAATTAAAATTAATCCCAAAAGGGGATATAGTAAGTCCAAACACCACACACTAGGGGGATGGATGGGAAAATTAACTGACTAAAAAATTTAAAAGAGACAGGGATTTCTGTCAGAAAAATTAAGTTTAAAGTTAAACATCAATGCTTAACATAAAATTTTTAACAACATAGGTATCTGCTACTTTAGGCATTTACTGGTGAGTTCTTCCATAAACTAGGGTGCCTCTTCTTTTAGCTTGAAAGCCAGAACCTGCTAAAATCAAATAATTCTTTAATGAAAGTTTATTTACATTTTTATTAAGTAAATATGTTTCTTGCAGAAAAACTATTTGAACCTTATATAATTGCAAGTACTTGAACAGACATTTATGTAAAAGCAGACATTTACATAAGCAAGAAAAAAAAACAGGTATAATGAAATCACATTTATGTACAGAATTTATTATATACTTTATATAACAACTTATTACATACTTAATATGTAATAATTTGAAATCTTCAGATATGGCCAAAACTTTTGAAACAAATAAAAAAATGACCTAATGATACAACCCTAAAACATTGTGCCATGGAATAACATATTCTTAGTTTGTTGAAAAAGACAAACTACCTCTCAAACGCTCATCAGACTAACAATGCTTAGCTCATGCATTTGATTCACATTAATCTGTCTCACATTTTTAGTAGGCATCATTCTAAAAAAAACAGTCAGTGAATTATTATGAATTAAAAAAAGTTAAACAGGTGTTCAGAATCTTTAATATAAGTTGACCAAACTGAATCTCTCTACAATCATCTTTTCCTGTACCTCACATTAACTCCCTGGGCTATAGGGAGGAAGTCCGTTGTTATTTTCATATTTATTCATTTATAGGTGAGATGATTTTCTATTTTTTTCTATTTTATTTACTGTGTGTAAAGCTGTTCACAGGATAACAAGTTTATAAATTAACAGCAGGCTAACTGTCCTTGTGGGTCATTCCAAGCAAAGCCAATTAACCCATGTGAGAATCAACACCTTACGGGCACAAAGTACTATGTCAATCTCCTACCCCATAACTTTTCTAATGGTAGCCAAGAATACTGCAAACCCAAGCAATTCTACATAGAACTGTGCACAATCCAGAGTGTTATGGGATAGTGAGGGGTCTGGGGGTAACACAGCTAAACATTCCATACTTATTGCAATGTTCCTATTATATCATCACAGAATGAGTCAGTAGTTCCTCTCGTAGGGCAAATTTAGCAGAACTGTAAAGATTTTCTTTATGGGTTGTCTTGATTTTTCTACAGAAAAAATAAATCCTTTTATTTGTTAGGCTATACTTTACTTAAAAAAAGGGGAGACACATGTATTGTCCAATGGAGCTTGACAAGAACAGAACACTAAGAACACAGTAAATAAGGGGATGTTTGAATGGGCTGAAACATTGCTAGGGAGAAACAGTGTTAAGAGTGCATCGATAACAAAATACTATGACAGAGATACTACAGCTAAAGATTTCATCATATTAAGGAGAAGACCTTACTTAAAGCTAAAATTAGTCTAAATAATGCCTGAATTAATAGAGGAAATACCCAAAATTAATGGTTTCATCAACAGAGCATTTGCAAGATCTTAGGATGGAAATATAACTGCAAAGACGAGGGTCTCAGAGCAGAGTTCTAACCACAGAAATCACCAAATGGTGTTGTGGACACTATGTACTTTATCTAGATATCCAAAAGAAAAGCTAGAAAATTAAAAATCTTCTCTCTGAAGACGTTTCCATGGATACGTTTACACTCCACTTCAGATACAACACATTTCCTCGTGTCTACATTTTCTTGAAGGTGCATAAAGGATAAAAGAGGACCCTAGAATTACATATTTTAGACGTATCCTGCTATTTCAGTCTCGAAGGTGCGGCTACAAAATGTACTGTCCAAAATCTTTTTTGCAACCAGCAAGATTAACTAGTATGTTATTTTTTCCTGATAGTTGAGGAAAAGCTTGAACTAACCCCAAATGAGGCAAGACTGTTATTCATACTGACAGTACAAATATGGTGTTTACAAGACTGTGGGAAGCAATCACAGTTCTGCAACTGACACTGACACATGTATATCAAGTAAATACATATCAAAAAAGTTAAAATTTCTATTGTTCAGAAATGAAGTCGGTCAGTCTTGCTATGTAATAGTTGGTTAATATTTTATTGAATGTAAGATTCAACTGTTACTGCACAAATATCTAATAAAGTTGGTGAAAATATAACAGAAAAAAATAAAGGTAATATATCTTATTTTGAAATGACAAGACAGGATGAATTCCTGACACCCAGAGGTGTGAGCATTGACTCTAGATGACTGTCACTGTTGAGATGGGTCTATATCAGCATTTCGAAAATTGAATAGTTTGAATCACTAAATGTCGAACTGACATGATCGAACTATCCAATTTTCGAATGCCGATAAAAAAAAAAGCAAACAAACCAAAAAAAGAACTAAATAGTGTAGGCAGGGGGGCAAGCCCCCATGCACCCCCCCCGCTACTTAAATATACCAACTCCGAGACTGCACTACATTGAGGTAAATGGAAATATCCCCTTACGGAGAATTCCATTTACCCGTTAGACATTCTGCACTTTCGGCATTCTCGATGCGACAATATCAAATTTGATATTGTCAGAGTTCGAGATGCTGATAGGAACCGGTTGAGATGATGCCCTGTTTCCATGTGCAAAAATGGAAAAAAAGGGGGTGTGGAAGGATGATGGCCACAAGGTAGGTAACCCAAAGGGAAGTAGAACTCTGCCAAATACTTATATGAGAAATGAAAAATCAAACTGGACGATCACAATGAAATGAAAATAGGTTCATAGGTGTTTACTAGGCTAATGAGCACTGGGGCCTTTTTCAGTCTAGACATGCATCTCAAATCTCTGACAAGTTCTGGTACCCTTGATAAGTGTACGCAAGGGCTTGGGAGATGAAACATTTGCAAGCAGGGGCCTGGGAGATGAAACATTTACATGTTGCATGTGTACATTAGAGACCAAAGTAACAAACCAAGGATGAATTTTCCCATTTCCTATTCAATCGTTGAAATTACACTGAAATTCGGTTAGGGAGCTTGTCCCAGAAAAGGGATAGTCTCTGTGATACATACCTGTTTCTCTAGTAAGGCTTATTTATATCACAGGCATGGTTTAATTCTTTAAAAGAGGTAATGCCATTTGTTTTGCGAATATGCAGTAGATCCATCAGGGTGGGGTCCAACAATGCCTTATATGCCAAGCACAGATCTTTTCTCAACAGCCTGAAGGAGACCGAATACAGGGACAGGGCTTTGAGGCAGTCAGCACAGACATGTTACATATGCCCTGTACTCTTAGTGAGGAATCTCAGTGGATGTTACAGTTGATGACTGCGCCAAGTTAGGTACATACAAAGGGGATACTGTACTGAATGACAAGTTGGATGAATGCCAAACACAGTGGAACAAGGACCTCCTTGGACCTAGATGCCATATCTTTGCTTATAAGTTGCACAACATAGAATGATTTCCTCACTACTGCAGACACATGATAGTCAAAGGCTAGATTACACTCTATGTGTTTCCCAAATCCCTGACTACTTGGTAGAATCTTAGGGGTGTGCTGAGAATATGACAGTTAAGTGAAAATCAGGTCTTGTATTTTGTGCTGATAAGGTAATCACCTTAATCATTATACCAAGCCCAACCTAAATACAGCACATAACATCAGTGGAGATCTCTGGCAGGTACTATACATACATATATATTTTTACACCTCACTAGCTACTGCAGTAGATAAATTACACACCTGAATCTATTGCGGTTTAGGTATGAATCTGTGAAATATGTCCCATGTGGTATTAAGTCATACTGACTGTGACATTCTGTCATGCAATCAAAGAACTGATGCAGAAAACTATACTAGCATAACCTGTGTTACTATTTTATGCATCGGGTACTGCTGAGTAAATTGCACCAAAAATGGGATTACATGGACTGCTTATTCCTCTGCAATAAAATTAGTTATTTGGATTACATACACTAGGCCTTACATCAGACTTTCTGCCTGACCCATCACCCCATTATGTTCTTCCACACAAGCTATAAGGATCTGTATACAATATAACTTTTTAAATGTGTTCTACTTTATATAAAATTGCTTTTTCCCAAAGAATTCTGACAGCTCATGAATCATTTATATCTGTCTGTCCTGACTTCACTTCTGTACACTGACTGCCCATATGTACATAGCCAGGTGCACATATCTACAAAGGTAGAGTTGTTCAGGAGTAAAATGCTAAACCGTACACTGCTTTACTATTGATACTGTAGTACTGAATATGTGCAGGCCATTGAACATTTACATAGCTAAGGAGATACATACATTTTGTTCATGAAACTTCTGCGTACAGACTGTTTAGAATTTGGGTAGCTGACACATAATGAAGGGAAATAGCTAAACAAATTTGTGCATCTCTTAATGGACCATCTTACTGGTGGCTGAAGTTGTAACAGCTAATGAAAATTCTTTCAGTTTTTCATGGTGGCAGTATTTAGGTAAACAGTCCAAAACCAGAATTTCAGTCTACACCCACAGCTCTTGGTCCTGCTTTTCCATTACTTGTACCAGCCTCAGTGTAGCCTCACATGTAATACTTAGAATGACATTCATTTATGCAGGGTGTTCAGCTGGTCAACACATGCTGGAAAGTATGAAATAAGAAGCCTGAAGCCAGAGTATTCTGGCATGTTTCCATCACTAACAGTATAATAAGGCACATGATTTTATTTGCATTGTTCTGCTCTTAGCAAGAGTACAAGTGGTTTTCAAGTGTCACTCAAAACTGCCATTACAACAAATTGTCAAGCACCGTAAATCTCTCTCGTGCATTCTGAAACAAACACTTTAACAAGCCGCACTATGCCTCTTATCCTCATGCTCCCTCTAATTAAGGTATTAAAACCACTGAAGCCTAAACCAATGAATAAATGTACAGTATCTGTGGCAAGCAAGAGAAGCGCTCTACACCCCATCTCAGGGATACTGCAGATATTTACAATTCAATTATGCACAGACCACAAATGTTATTACCAGAGGATGCTAACTGGAACAGAGATCATCTTTTTTTTTTTTCTGGTAAGAGAAAGAATGACAAGCCCTACCTCTGTCTTCAAGTGGGTTATTGGCAAGGTTGATGACTTGAAGTGCAGAGCTGGGATTATGGGAGAGGGCGTTGGCAAGTTTTTGTGCAAAATCCCTAAAATAAAACAGTGACGCAATAGTATGAGTATCATACATTCAGCAGTATATACAGTTTCTTAGTTAAGATCTTCACAACTTTCAGTGAAAAAAATATTTTAACATAACTATTAACTATATGGGTTAAAGCTATGAGCAGTTGGTGAGTTTTCATTCTGTAACCTTGGGTTTGATTCCTTCTAGCTCAAGATGTCAAATGTACAACTCTGAGAAAGTAACACAGCAATACTCCATCACCCCTAAAAGAGAAAGTAGTTCTGGCATGTGGGTTTAAATGGTCAACAAAGGAATAGATATCTAAATGTTACCTCTCCATGTCATTACAACATTTATTAACGCTGCTGTAAACTAAACTGCACATCATTTAAAAAGTGAAGGTTCTTCAGTTGATGTTTCATCACTAACATCCGAGATGTGAAAACAGCACTAACACATCTCCTTGTACTTCACAAAATGTAGCAGTATCTATACTGTACACATAATGCTTACCTCCAAAATATAGTTTCTGAATAATCATATATTATAAAGTGTTGCTGCAATCCATATGTGTGTGTAATTTGGTATTTTCCTCTTAAAAGTATACTCATTCTTACTCAGGATAATTCACTGAAAATGCTGGTTTATATCACACTATTATGGAAATATTGCTTAATTCTTCCATATGTATTTAACACTTCAAATAAAAAACAAGTGACTTGCAAACTGTTGTATGACATTCGGTGAAACCTTAGATGTTGTTCAAGAAAGCTATCTGAGATTTGAACTAAGTTGCACATCTTGAGAGAGAGCCAGTACTTGTTTACTGTTAATTATACAATTAAATATATGCTTTCATGTTTCTGTAAATATTTCAATAAACATGCACTTACTGAGGAATTTTTTGTTGTCACGTGAAAGCTTATGTCTGGTTACCAAAAAAATTCTAACAAAATATGTCCGAGTAAGTTGTGTACCTTTCAAGACATGAACATTTGAGAAAGTTTACAAAACTATAATTTGGGGGTTGTGTACATTTATAGCATACTACAGTACTTATGGAATAGACTATGAATGCAGTGACTATTATCACTGTAAAGAATACTTCTGATAACATTGCTAATGTTCAGTTTTAATAGCTTTTATTGTTCACAAAATATCTACATTTGTATATATTACTTTTTCAGTTTACTTTTCAGAAAGTGCTCTGGAATGGAAGATATGTGACATTCCAAACCACATAGGTGTTAATGAGATAATACAGCCATTACAAACCACAAGCTAGGAAGTAAGGGGCACTTGCCACCTTGCCACCACTTGCAGAATGATAAAAACATTTCCTGTAACAGTACAAATGGAGGGATATAAGCTGTAGACAAGTGAACAACACAAGTGTTTTACACAAATAATTCACTGGACCTGAGCAACTTAAATTTAATTATTTAAAAGAATTTGTGACAGAGCTGATTTTAAAGGCTTCAGACCAAAACTAGTCTGCAGTCAGAAAAAAAAACTAATTTCCTTTGCATGGCAAGGATCTGTTTTTCTCCTAGCCAGTCTGACAAACCTTAAAACACTATTTCCTTGTGTCTGTGTTAGACTCACTCCTGGCAAACTTCAGTAAAATCACAAAAAAATCTCAGTTTTTCACCAAACTAGCTAGATAAACAGGAAGAAGGACTAAGGGAGTGATGCAGTACTTTAGCTGTTGGGCACTATTTTTCAATGCATTCCAGAGGATGAGACAATACACTATTTTTGCAGGCAGTCTGTTGTACTAAGAAATATGACTGTGAAGCTGCTGGCTTAGTCTGCAAGGATTGTGTGCTATGTCCACCCAATCCAGAGAGAGTAACAAGGAAAGCAGCCAGTCAGACATCAAAAAAATAGAAAATTAATGTCCATGTAAAGGAGGTAAGTGTGGTGCCAGAGGGTCACTTTTTCCCAGCATGTTTTATTATATTTTCTGTCATTCCAGCAGTAAGGGGATTTCCTGCACAAAGAGAAATAGACTAAATTAGGGTAGCCACCTCTCAATTTATTTTTTTTCCAGACTATCCGGAAATCAAACTGATTCTCTGGTAGTCCAGAAAACACTGCACAAACTCTGGTACTTTCTGTTTCAAAATAGAAACAGACTACCGGAGTTTGTTACATCAGCTGAGTTCCTGAGTTACTATGTTTTTTTTTAATTTATTTATTTATTTATTTTTACAGAAAAGCATAGTAAACTGGCTAAAAGCAAGCATGAGGAACGGAAAAAGTGGGTGTTCCCTGTCAACTGATGTCACAGTGAGATCACACAATACGTGGGACATGGGTGGTAGAAGGGTTGGGAATGGGTGGAGTTACGGGTGATGCAGGGGCGGCATGGCCTTACTCCAGTTTAGCAACGAAATGTGGCAAACCTACTAATAATGGAAAAGGGTACTGGAAACTTACCTACACAGAACTTGCAAGATGGTGGCAAGAATCTGTGAAAGGGAGGGACAACAGCTTAAGGTAGTAAACTACAATGCAGAAGGGAAAGACTGGGCTGAAAGAGACAGGAAGGAAGGTAGTGAGTAAAAGCTTACCCAAAATACATGGTCTAAAAGACTGAAACTAATTTCCATGACAATTCAGCTTTGGGAGGGGCATGACCACATAAGAAATGCATTAACAATTACAGGCAAACAATGAGATGGCAGATTAAATACCTGACACACAAAACAACTTTCTTAGAGCTACTGTTATCCGACACATAAAATAACTTTCTTAGAGCTACTATTTCTGAATGCAGCTGAGGCTTCCTTGGGGACTTGAAGAATGGATTATATTCTATATGACAAAAAAGTTCTGATGAGATGGTGTATATTTGGCCAGGAAGGAAACGATACCTTAAGTGAAATGTATAAATGCTTCATTAGCAAAACATTCAAATGAGTTAAGAGGTTAAAATACTACTGCGACGCCCCTACATTGGCCCAGTAATCAAGGAGCTTCAATCCTCACCACTGGCAACAGTAAGGAATGCACATACTAGGAGGATGACAAGTACACACACAATAAAGTGCAATTTCCCTTAAGAGCACACAGAGATAACAGTCAGTCTGGGTTTCGCCCTCTTTCTCCAGACCCCCAATAAAACTCCCCACTGGCACAGTTACAGAGCTGAGATCTGAGGTGAGTGGCCAAGCTCAGTCCTCCAGTACCCTCTCTGTCCCACCACTACTTCATGTCCCTGCACAAGTAGCTGACACACACACACATGCACACACACACGCACAGACACACGCACATCTTGAGATTTGATTTATATACAAACACATACACACACCTAGGAAAGGCTGCCACAGGTTTACTAGCTATGCCCATTTCTGTCCAAACTATAAGGTAGTTTTCACTGTTACCAGCCAACTCTTACCAGCTACTTTACAGCCCTTAACAAAGGGTGTCCAATCTTGCTGTGTAATGTTACTATTAATCTAAATGGTAGTCTGCCCAAGAGCAAAGCTATTTAGGAGTAGCCTGTACAGTGTCACCATACAGGTATGCAAGTACTCTAAAAGCTTAAACAGCTCTAAACTGACCAGTCACAATTAAAAGGTTTAAATATATTTAATAATAAATAAATAATAAAAGAACACAACAATATTTAGTAAGTAATCATTAGGGTTCAAAATCACAGGAAATATTTAAAACATTGTAGAACAGTCTCAAATAAAGAAACCATTTAAGCTACACTCTACTATATTCCTATCTGAATCTAAGAGTTACTATGCCCTAAAAAGTTACTTACAGCATGGTAAGTGCAGAAGGTAGTGAGTGGATATTTCCAACTGATGTTGTTAGGTCAAAGACAAAATACAAAATGCCCAGTCTCTCTCTGAGAGAGTTCTTAAATTAATATCAAATATCACTGCTAGGTTAGCTTGGATGACATCACTTTTTGTCACCTGACTTCAGTTCCCAAGCTAAACCGCCTTTGTCAGAAACTAAGAGAATTTTAGCATTTCCCTGTGAAAAATACATATCTCTCAGATGTTTGCAGATCCTGGAAGTCATAAAACAAAACACTTCTACATCTTAAACATAGCGATTATTTCTCATTCAAGACAATACAATAAACTTTTAGCTCTGGACATGGTGTCTGCTATTGCACTGAAACTGAAAGATAACATTTTATTACTTGGTTATGAAACAATTTAATTTCAACTACTTTCTCTGAATTGTTTTCAAGTTAACCTCCTGTGTTCCAGTTTCCATTAAACATATACAACTAAACAGTTACAATGGTGCAGGTACATTCCTGTTCTTTTCCAATAGGGCATGCTGTAGTTACATTTTAGCTCAGTACTTTACACATGCTTCTGTATAAATCATATCAATATTCACAAATGACATAGAATTTACAAAATTACAGGTAGCTGCGCTGGCAGCATTTCCCTTTGTCACAACTACAATCATTTGCAGAGGGGTAACATACATGGAGCCACACTTATTTTTTTCTTAATGGTATACAACAGCCAGCATTTCTAAAAAAAAATCCATGTACTGATATGAACAGCAAATCATATACTCTGAACATGGTAACACTTGAATATGCAATCCTAACATCACAAATAAAGTGGCATCAATTTTTAATAGAATTAAGAGTTATTTATGGATATTTACGGACCCAAATGAATAGATGACTAAACTGAATGTACATAGAGATCCCTACACGGCATAACTATTTAACTGCTCCAGTTTCTGGCTCCAATATTTAAAACTTTCAATATTTACAACCTTAGAGTTTAACTGACAAGAAACAGTAATAACATGAATTCAGACATCTGCAGTGTACACAATTGACCTCTGAAAACTGTGCATTTCAGTATAAGCATAATCCTACTGTCACAATACGGAAGTATAAGGAGCATACCTCTCAACCTCTTACAGCAAGAAATCTGGACAAAGCTGTAAATAAAACTAGGACAAAGGCCCAAAAATAAGGACAATTTTTAAATATAGTTATTACAAACTTAGAAAGTTGATAGAATAACATGCTTTGCATTAGCATGAATTTTCTGAAGGATATGAAATCTGAAACTCAAATGCCTGTCATTTTCAAACTTCAGTCTTTAAATATTTACCACTAACTTGCCAGAAAACCACAACTTTATGAAAAGGAGACTAAAAACATGAGGCCAAAATCTGGACATTCTGCAAAAATCTATACAGTTGAAAGGTATGATAAGAAGACTTCACATTCAGGCTAGGGATATCATTCACAAAAAAGGAGACCGCTGCAAAAATACAATCAACAAGCTCTGACTCAGAACTGAAGAAGTGAACACAACAACTTTCTCACCATAGTTTTTTTTTATAAGGTCACAAAGAGTTTTAATTCTTGAAGGTGAAATGACCAAGGGTTAAATTTTATTGCTAGATGGGAACACGACCTTCTAACATTTGCCTGTACATCTACAGATGTCTGTATTGGTCATATTATGAAAATGCTGAGTGTGCAAATGTCCCTACTAACAGGGTTCATTCTCACTAGTTCTCCACAGCTAGTTGGAACAGATTCACGTCAAGTTGCTGAATGTAGTTTCAGTAAATGTAAAGACATCAAAACTTGTTCACGGAAACTAACTTTGGCAAACATTAGGCACACCTCCCCCCCAACTTATATATATGAACTCCAAGGTCACACAGCAGTGGAGAAAAAAACTCTACTGTCAGAGAATGTAGTTTTAAACAGTATTTTTCTGTGTTTGCCAAAACTACCTTCGTTGATGTGACGTGCTCCTATTGGTGCAGAGGAAGACTAATGGACAAGCAAACATTTGAGAAATACACTGAAAAACAACAATGAGACAATACTTTTGAGCGCTTTCTTTCACTTTTAATATAGTGAACTTCAGAAAAAGAAGAGACTTCCCATACTCTTCTTTTATAGTTACAATAAAGGAAATGATGTCATGAACCTAATTATTCACTTTAAAATCATAAAACATATATACATAAATACATAAAATGTTTAAAACACCTATATGTTTGTATAATGTCATCTTTTGAATACTTATTAATTAAAAGTGACATAATTTCAAAGTGTATTTTGTGTGTCACTTTTGTGTGTGTATGTGTAATTATTTCACTTGAGCTTTTATAAAGTTCACCAACCTTCTTTCTAACAAATACAAATACTAGTTCAGTAAGTTTATATATATTTGTACAAATGCCCTTACCTTCACAACCATGTTACAATTCTTACTTTGCCATTCAAAATATTTCCTAGATTTTCTAATTTTATAAACATGTATAAATATAAACATGTAAATATGTAAATCTCCTATACATGTCCTAAGTACTTAAATAAACTATGATAAATATTCAATACGTTAGTCTAAACTCAAAATGTAAGTGAATAAACTAACCTACAGATTTGATGAAAAATAAAAATAAAAATTATTATTATTACTATAATAAATGTGTGTATACAAAACACATACACATATATGTATATGTATATATACATATGATAAATGTAAACTACTAAATAAATAAATTAATTAATTTAACCTGTTTTAAGGAAAAAAATATATGTATGTGTAGCTAATTTAATACATGATAAATCTACCTATCTACCAAAAAGCATTATTATTCAAAAATTCGAAAATCTAGGAAATATTTTGAATGGCAAAGTAAGAATTGTAACATGGTTGTGAAGATAAGGGCATTTGTACAAATATATATAAACTTACTGAACTAGTATTTGTATTCGTTAGAAAGAAGGTTGGTGAACTTTATAAAAGCTCAAGTGAAATAATTACACATACACACACAAAAGTGACACACAAAATACACTTTGAAATTATGTCACTTTTAATTAATAAGTATTCAAAAGATGACATTATACAAACATATAGGTGTTTTAAACATTTTATGTATTTATGTATATATGTTTTATGATTTAAAGTGATTAATTAGGTTCATGACATCATTTCCTTTATTGTAACTATAAAAGAAGAGTATGGGAAGTCTCTTCTTTTTCTGAAGAAGTTCACTATATTAAAAGTGAAAGAAAGCGCTCAAAAGTATTGTCTCATTGTGGTTCCTGGAGTTCTTATCTTCAATCCGTTTTTTTTGCTGTTTTGGTACACATTTTGGTTTTTGCTCACACTGAAAAACAATGTACTGGACCTGATGGATAAACTGTATTTTGCAGAACAAAGTATTATCCATGCAACACAATGTTTGAGTTTTGATGACCTTCCTGCAATGACTAGTTGACACAAGTGAGTACAGAGGGACTGTAAAGGAAGGGACAGGAAGAACTAAATGGGACAGAGTAAGAGGTAAACATTAGTAGGACATAGGCAGATTAGTCAAAGGATGGCATGAAATGCATTAACAAACATAACAATGACAGACAGGAAAGGCAGCAAGCCAAGCGGAAGGAGAAAGTACAAAGTGCAAAAAGATGACAGGAAATAGTCGTCAAGCAGCAGGAAGCTAAGGTAAGTGGCAAAGGATGGCAGAGAAGATATATTGGAGAAGGTGGGAGCAGCATGTGTCAGGCCAGAAAGTGGAATAAGGGGAAGCAGATGGAAGTGGTGGAATTTAGTCAGTATGGAGACAAAAGGGATGGTCTACTGAAAGTTTTAGTTAGGTGAAGTGTTAATGGCAGACAGAGCAAGGAAGTAAGGGAATAAATAGGAATTGACTAAAAAAGGCAGAGACTTGGTGGTGGAAGGATAATTTGATCATTTTGGAAAGCAGGTGAGGGGATAAGGGGAAGGGAGGAGTTTGGTGATGGTGCACAAAATTCAAGGCCTAATTTATGCAACACAGGCCTAATAGTAAACCAGCTGAATGAAAAGGCTAAGACAATGATGACATCCACATACACTTATCTATGTACGAAATGCTGACCTTGTGGAAGGGAACTGTAAATGAAGCAGAGTAAATGGTACAGTTTGCAGTAATTTGGAAATTAATTCATTGCTTTCCTTAGTGCTACCTGCACAAAAAGCCCACCAGTTTGAAGAAAAAGAAGAACAGCCACAATGTTCAAATGCTGACCCAGAGAATGGGGCAAGGAGGAGGAAACTGCAAAGATGGTGAGTGGGAGACCTTGATAATCTTTTCAGTACAGACACGGCCCATTTAATTCCCAGTAAGATTGTACTGCTGAATTAGGGGATGGAAAGGCACATTAGAATGAATGCATTTTCAAAGTGATGTGAAACACAGGGAGGGGTGTGTGTCTTTGAGGAAGCAGGGAAGACAGGAATGTGGCACATTAGCAAAGGAAAAATCAAGGAACCACAGAAGGAAGAGACAAAATGCAGAGGAAAACAACAAGAATGAATTTGTCAGGCAGGAAGGGATGAGCTATACTGGCATGAGAAAGGCAAAGGTCAGTGACATTTAAGAGGGAGATTATGGTAAGGAGGAAAATCAGCATTAAGAAGCTTACAGTCAAGGAACTTCAATTTCAGGGTTATTAACAGTGATTAACCAAAACGTGAAAAATAATAAAACAGGAAGTACAGACAATAAGCCAAAAATATTACAAACTGCTTACAAGTAAAGTAATTAAACAACAAACTAACACATTCAATCCAATAAAATGTAGTATAGTCATTAAAAGTGAGGACAAATAAATACATTTTAGGAAGTTCTTGAAGAAGGCAAGAGTAGAGCATTCCCCAAAGCCATCAGGGTAGTAGATTCCACAGACACAGATTTTGAAAAGCAAATGAAAGAATACAAGATGTCTCGAATTGTGCCAGAGGATATACCAGCAGGTGGCACATCTTAACACCTAAAGTGCAGAGTACAGAACAATATGCTGTCTGAAATAAGATAGGACCAAGTTTCACAAAAAAAGCCAGCAAGGCTTCAAAATTACATGGAACAGAGTAGGAGCTAGAGCAAGTTCTGCAGCATGAGCCTCATATATTGGTAATGGAAAGCAACTGTAAAACTGAACTGCAGAGTATTGCACGACCTGTATTGTAGTCAACTGAGCTGCTCAATGTTGTACAAGCTGTAGTCACCTGGACTACTGGCTTCTGCATGAGCTGTAGTCACAGTCTAGTTCAGTGTGTCAGGACAACCAAGGCAAAAGGTATTACAGCATGGCAGGTAAGAGGAAACCAGAACATGAAAGACAGAGATCCTCAGAGTATCTGATCGTGGAAATGTTATTCAAATGAAAGCAAGATGACTTTACTACAGCTGATACCCGGTCAATAAATGTCAGATAATTAAAGAGAACTCCCAAGATCATGTGCCTTTACTCATTGTCATTAATTTTCTTTTTCCCCATTTTTCTGCAAGGGGTTGGGCAGCCATGTTAACTGTTGACACCTCACTAAATTCAATGTAAAGCCCCTACAGTCTTCAACAGTTATGCCTGTCACAGGTTTTCCCTCACACAATCCATCTGTCTCTTGGCTGAGCATATTCTTTTCCTCTTACCTTCTTCCTGTCCCTCACAAGTCTTCTTCACCAAATGACCTGCTGCTTTCCAACACATGCTTGAACTACTGTAATCTGTTGTCTGACTATCTGCAACTATAGTTACTTCAGTTTCTTCTGCCTCACAGTTTACATCCTACTACTCATCTCAGGCACTTTCCCTCTATCACCTCTAGATTTCTGAACTGCTTTGCCTTCACTGTCCAGGTGTTAGGTTCATAGGTTCATACTAGGCTATCTGCCCTAGGGCATTTATAAGCCTAGCCAGAGTTGTGTGGCTTTCACCACCCCTTAGGTTGAAGAATACTATACCCATTAGTTTGCCGTGCCTCTGTCCAGCAGTGATACAGAGATGATCCCCGGGGTAAACCTACGATCTCCCATCCACTGGTCAAGATTCCTCTTGAACAGAGCCAGCGAGGTGCTCTGTCTCACATGGACCGGGATTCTGTTCCACAGCATAGGGAGTCTCTGGGTGATGAATCTGTCCCTCCAGCACGTCCTATTTATATCCGTGTTGAGGTTTAAGTCTCTTGCTCTTGTGGATCTGGTGGATTTGGATTTTTTAAGGTGGAGCATGTCCATTAATTCCGGGTTGGACATGGCCTTGTATGTCAGGCACAGGTCACCTCTGAGCAGACGGCATGCGACTGAATAGAGCTGGAGTTTCTTCAGTCGGGCAGCATATGGCATATTTTTGAGCCCCTTTATCCTTTTGGTGAGGAACTTTTGGGGTCTTTCCAATTGCTGCAGGTGTCGGATAAGATACATTCCGAATGGGGCATTGTACTCTATCATTGGTCTGATAAGTGAAGAGTACAGGGGAACAATGACCTCCCTTGATCTGGATGTGAATCCCTTCATAATCAGGTGGGCAATGTAGAAGGTCCTCCTAACCACTTTGGCAATGTGAGTGTCAAAAGAAAGGTTACTGTCAACTTGGGTCCCCAGGTCCCTGACAACCTCTTCTGTGCTTAATGGATTGCCACCTACGTGGTAACTTGGGGTTACCTTGTTTTTACCAAAGGGTATGACTATACATTTTTTGGCGTTTAGCTTAAGGCCATGGCTCTGGCACCAGTTATCCGTTTCTATGAGACCTCTCTGAAGGATATCTGTGTCTGATGGATTTTCAACTATGGCGCCCAGTTTGCAGTCATCTGCAAACTTTGTCAGCCACAATCCTCCTATGTTTGCCTGCACTTCTGAAAAGTAGATGCCGAACAAGAGGGGGCCCAGGACTGAGCCCTGTGGGACACCGCTTGTGAACGGACTGGAGTCTGACATGGCACCAGCAACTCTAACCCTGTGGGTTCTGTCCTTGAGCCAGTTTGCAACCCATCTTGTGACATACGGGTTTACATTTAAGCTGGTGAGCTTTTCTATGATACCCGAGTGGGGTATTGTGTCGAAAGCTTTTGCAAGGTCAAGGTAGGCTGTGTGAACTGCCTTACCCTCATCAATGGCCTTGGTGGCTGTTTCAAAAAAGTCGACCAAGTTCAAGAGGCATGATCTGCCCTTGACAAAGCTGAACTGGGTAGGATCCAATGTCTGTAGGTTCCCTATGTCTTTATTTATGAGTTCCATTATGATCCTCTCCGTAGCTTCGCAGACCAGGCTTGTTAAGCTTATGGGGCGGTAATTACCAGGGTCAGTAGAAGCACCGCCTTTGTGGAGTGGGACCACAGTTGCCGTACGCCACTCTTTGGGTACGTATCCTGTGGTAAGGCTAAGATTAAACAGCAGCCTTATGTGTGGGATTAGTTCCTCATTGAGTTCGTGTAGCACACAGCTGGGGACACCATCCGGTCCCACTGATGCTGTGTTTTTAGCTTTAGAGAGAGCAGCTCTCACCTGGGCATTTGAGATGACTGGGAGGCTACACTGCTGGGAAAGATATTTCTCCTTTTGGGGGAGAGGGAGGGGAGAAATTTGCACTGAACCTGTCTGCCAGTATGTTTTGTACCAAAATAAGTACTGGTTGCACCACTGTTTTCTTAACATCTTACTTTTAAGCTTCTTTGACATTCTTCTTACACATTTCCCCTGACACTCAGTGCCAGTTAGCTATAGCCCCTTTAATGCTTGCCTTGACCTGCTTATTCAGACTTCCCTTCCCTCTCAAATGACCCTCCCAGACACTAGAAGCTGTTAAACTATTTCACCCTCTATTTTTAATTTTGCATTATTGTGATTTCCCTCATTTCTGCCATGACAACTGTCTTCTCAGTACAAATCTGAGTAGCCATCTTACCTTGGTGAGATAAATAGGCTTAAAAGGTGGTAAAGCAGGCTGGGCTCCAAAAACTACCTACCACCCAGAAGAGATTGTTGGCTGGTTAGTCACTGCTGAGACCTCTCTGGACAAGTAAGTTGCTTTCCTTAAAAGAAAACGGTCTCATAACAAGCTTGATGTTCATTCAGATCAAGTCTGTCACTCCAAAATGCCTCATGTCTCTAGCAATATCAAGCCTAAGAGAGAATCTGTGTGAATTGGGGCAAAACAGTTGAAACCACCAGATTGTGCAGTCCAATACAAAAGCATCCGGACTGCATGTACTGGCCCAAAGAAGATAAGAAGATACTGAAGGATTGCTCTAAATCAGCTCATGATCAGGGGGGACTGAAAAAAGTTAACAAGAGTGAATCATGAGGTGCTCTGATAAATACACACACTACATTAATAAGTCACACATCTTCATATCCAAAAAGAATATGCCTGGCAATCAGCTCGGATGACTAAGGCTCTGAGCTGTTAATGAGCTGCTTTCTGAAGTCAATGATTAAGGGTTGGACCCCCCCCCCCCCCCCCCCCCCCCCCCCCTTCTCCCCCCCCGCCCCCCCCCCCCCCCCCCCCCCCCCCCCCCCCCCCCCCCCCCCACCTTTTTTCCAAATCCAAAATTTGCATTTGCATACTCGAGCCAACTTCACAAAAACAACCTCTGTACCTTAAAGGCACAGTTCACATTCCTCAAATCACAGATGGAATGCTGTTTCTTTTGGGAACTACTACAAGCTCTCTGCATTAAATTTAAAGGGGAAACCAAAACTCATTTCCAGAATGCAACTAAAACAAACCCTTAACCAAAGCTTGCTTGCTTAAACCAACTTAACCTTTTCCTACACCTTTCAAAGTTTTATTTTTCTAAAGAGGGCCCTTTAAAACAACATATGATCTTACATTGTTTTCTGCATGTTGCAATTGACTAGCTTCACAAATGAATAAAGTTTTACTAATTATTTCCAACTTTCCATGGATTTACATTTCTTAATATTTGTGAAAAGATGTAAACTCATCTTGGGCAGCCTAAATTGGTATGCTGATAAAATGCACTATTGTAAACAAATATTTTTATAACATGTATACACAACAATTTTAAATATATATATATAATTTCAAACACAACACAATATTTATTTAACACACATACATATTAATATATAAATATATATTATATATTTATCAACACAAACAAACACACACAAACTATATAATATAAAATCACACCTACATATATTTTAAACACCAAAACCTTAATAATTTATATATAAAACAAAAAATATAAAAATATAAAACAACACATATATATAAACACCCACAACTTATATTCCTTATTTACACATATTAAATATAT